>NC_090021.1:68726088-69029118 GCF_037176765.1 Anolis sagrei
ATGCTGATATTAAAATGCAGAACATTTCAAAGTTCAAATGCGTGACAATATAAGCAAACATTTAACCTTTCATTTTTCATCAGGACACTTTTAAAATAGCGTGTGCATATTTTATTCCTATTTATTTTCATGAGAGTCTTATGGAATGTGATAAACTTCATTAAAGCTACCATCTCAACCTGCGAACATCCAAATGCTTGCTTAGGCTGGAAGGATGGAGCACATGAAATTACTGTGTACTTCAGGAAGAGGATAAATCAAGCTTGCTTTCCCCAAAGGGTCTTTGTGATTATAAAAACAATAATTATGTCAGAAGGAAATTCCTCTTGGCTGAGAGAAATAAGGCTCCAGTTTTATGCAAAGCTTTAGCACTTTCTCCTTGTTTAGAATTTTGATTTGTTGCATTGAAATTTGATTTCCCTTCAAAGCAGATTAGGTAGAGAGTGGCAACTTATCCAAGGTTACCCAGCAAGCTTTGTAACTAATTGTGGATTATTTATTTATTTATTTACCCTATTTATATCCCACCATTCTCTAGCCCAAAGGGGACTCAAGGTGGCTTTACATATTCCTTTGGACAATATGCTGTTAAATACATTTAAGTTAAAAATTAAAATTAGAATTAAAGCACATTAAAACATATAAAAACATTTCATTCACTATTAAAATCACACCATCCACAATCATAATCCAGGGCTGTTCCAATAAACATTGAACATATTCCCTAGCTATTATTGCACTATAGTTAATCTCCAAAGGCTTGATCTCAAAGCCAGGTTTTTACTTTCTTTCTGAAGGCCAGGAGGGAGGGAGCTGCTCTAATATCACTGGGGAGTGAATTCCACAGTTGAGGGGCCACTACTGAGAAGACCCTGTCTCTCATCCTCACCAGTTGCACCTGTGAAGGAAGTGGGATGGAGAGCAGGGCCTCCCCAGACTATCTTAATCTCTAAAGTGGTTTATGAGATACATTCAGCACCATTCACGGCTTTATAGGCTAAATCCAGCACTTTTAAGTTGTGCTCGGTAGCAGACTGCCAGCCACTGGTGCTGATGTAGCAGGGGGTTGTATGCTTCCTGTACGCTGCTCCGGTGAGCAGTCTGGCTGCTATCCCTTGGACCATTTGAAGCTTCCGAACAGTCTTCAAAGGCAACCCCATTTAGAGAGCATTGCAGTGGTCTGTTGGGGATGTAACCAGTGCAACTGGTGCACAAGTTTTAATTGTGCAAAAGCTCCCCTGGCCACCACTGAAACCTGAGGTTCCAGACTCAGAGATGAATCGAGGATCTGTGAACCTGTATCTTCAGGGGGGTGTAACCCCACCCAACATCTGTTGTAACCCTATACCCTGTTTGGCCTTGTGACTGACCAGGAGTACCTCTGTCTTGTCTGGATTCAATTTCAATTTGTTCACCCTCATCCAGACCGTCACAGCTGCCAAGCACCAGTTCAGGACCTGAACAGCCTCCTTAGTAGTAGGAGGAAAGGAGTAATAGAGTTGAACGTCATCTGCATGCAAATGACATTGAACTCCAAAACTCCGGATGATGTTTCCCAGCAGCTTCATTTAGATGTTAAACAAAATGGGGAATAGTGTTGAGCCAGGACAATGGCTGTGTTGTCCAGTCTGTGGAGACTTGAGTTGTCTCCTCAGAATGACAACATATGTGCCATATGGCACACTAGCTTTTTCTCATGAGCATCTTAAAAAGCAATCAAACTTGGCGTGAACATAAAAATTAAACAGCTAAGTTGTGTCCACTAAAAAAAAAACCCTGCCCCTTCCATAATGTCCTCATTATTTAGTCTTAAAACTAAGAGAATAATATAAAAATTGAAATAGTGCCCAAATAAAGGCCTCTCATATGTAGAGGAGTGATTCTTAATCATATGAAATTTCATCTCCCCACCAATTCAAAAGCCTTCTAGAAAAGAAATGCCTTTTTGTCTTGGAAGCAAAGGGGCTCAATGAAGCAAACAGGATAAATCATGCCTCTGCGACAGAATAATTCCCAGAATTCCTTGGCTCCTATGGCCAAATCTTGGATAAGGTGACTGGTATAAGAAATGGTGAGCACTTACATATCTTGAACATTGATCTACTGAAGGCCTGAAAACTAATCATGCAGACTTTGTATCCTTGCTGCCACACTCTTGCAGGAACCTAATCCGGGGTAAACAAAGGATGAGTCATTAATGCCAAGTCTGAAGTTCTCACAGACGGCCAGTGTTGCTTTTAAGAAACTGGTTCAACATTCTTTTGCTTGTTAATTTGGTTCATATTTCTCATTTTATTCCAATCTAGGACCTTAAGCAGCTTAAACTGGAAATCAGAACAAAATGACTAAAACAGTATGTGGTACACAAAATATAATCCAATGGAAACATTCATTTCAAAACAATTTAAAACACATCAAATACATTCTCTCTCTCTCTCTCTCTCTCTGTATGTATGTATGTGTGTGTGTGTGTGTGTGTGTGTGTACACACATACACACACCAGCAGATCAATTGCACATCCTTCTACTCCAACCAGTTAAAAGTTAAAGGCCTGTTTGAACCAGTCTTTGGCTGTTTGTGAAGGGAGAGCAGAGAAGGGCTCATTCAAGCTTGCTGTGGGGACAGGTCCATAGTTTGGGAGTAGCCACCAAGAAGGCTCTCTTCCATGGCCTCACCAAATAAGCCGATGAGGTTGATAGGATGGGACAAACCAGTACCAAGACAATGATCATCACCAGCTCCACTTCCCCAGCAGAAAATAGTTGGCATTATTTCTGTACAAAATGGCCTTGGTTGCTGTGGGAAGGAAATTATGGACCAGATAGGCCTTTGATCTCATCCACCATCATTCTTCTTAAGCCTTTATAAATTGTTACTTAGTGAAATGTTTCTACTGTTATTGCTTAATTAAACGTGACCTAGAAATCATCAGGCTGAGCTGTTCTTATATCTGCCTAAAACAAAAACTCCTTGAGGAAAAATATAAAACAATACCAGTGCACATTAGATCACCTCCACTCTCCTTTTGCTACTTCAATTGCAAAGGAATAGAGGAATAAAATTATTTCCAGTGTTTCCCTTCTATTTCTTATGCTGTAATCAACTCAATCAAAGCCGCAATATTGTGTTGCCAACATGACCATGCCATGTTGAGACATGTATTGATCCAAAACTGCACTTGCCATGGCCTTGTTCCCTGAATTGCTTGGCTGTGGACAGAAAACAAAGCTGGAGCATAATGAAGCAGCACACAGCATTAGAGCACAATGCCGTGATCATTTCTAATCTACTTGAGGAGGCCTTAATCCACTACCACACATGATCTCAAGGAAGCAACAACAGAAAGGACACAGAGAGGAGTTTATGCCCTCTGCAAAGATCTCTGAGCCAGTTCTGTTCAAGCATTACAGCTGGTATCAACTCTTAGCTCTCTGAACTCTTACAATCTCTTTATAAACTAATTATGCATATAAATAATAATGTTACTAATTTAATAATTTTAATACCTTTTACTTCTAGTGAATGAGACCTAGGAATGGAGAAGTTTTTTTGCCCAGTGATGCCCTGAACACACAAACCCAGTTAACATGCTGAACTTTTCAAAAGAACTGCCTAGTGTTCTTGAAACAATTGCTTTAAAATTATTGCTTTAAAAGAATAACTAAACATGCTTGTTAACTGGGCTGATTTCCAAATATATATCAAGGTTTCAAATTCTACAAAAAGCAAACTATCCTTACTTGTGTGCCTCTATTTTTCTACCAACAAGTTAGTCCAGTGAAAGATAGCATCTAACTTGTTTAGATTTTCCATTGCCAATATACAGGATGAGGCAACATAACTTCCTTTTTAAAAATGCGCGCCATTCAGTCGGTTGAAGACGTAGCGGAGCACTAGTGGTCTCGTTCGAGAGGCGGGAGTATAAAGTTTTGTCCTAACACAGTTCAGTCACCATCATGTATTGGAACAGTGAGGAGTGTGCTTTTGCCGTTTAGGCCTACTTTTCCAGCAGATTTGGAGTGGCCAGCCACTTTCCAAATTTGGCCCCTTGTGATTTTTTTCTATGGGGTTTTTTGAAATCCTGTGTTTATGTGAACCGTCCAAGGACCCTACAAGATTTGAAGACTAACATCCAGGAAGAAATTGCCAACATAACACCTGCTATGCTGGCAAGAGTCATGACAAACGCCCGAAATCGGTTTACTCAGTGTATGGAGAATGGGGAACATCACCTACCTAATTTGATCTTCAAAACTACATAAAACAAAACTTTAGGTATGCACCTACATTATAAAAAAAATCTGATTCATACAATGGGTTTTATTAAGTTTTGAAAAAAGGAAGTTATGCTGCCTCACCGTGTATTACAATAATTGTTCGTACATACCAAAGAAACCAGACTTATTATTGTTGCTTTATTTTTTTCATCACTGCCTTTTCCACCCATAACCCACATAAATCACTTCCTACGCATTCCTCCATAATAGAAGTGTTAATAATTATTTACAAACAATTTGTGAAACTATTCTTCATTTTCAGCGCTACAGAACCCATCCTGCTCATTTTTCCGATGATGCTCAGGGCTAAGAGACAATAATGATACTTGTTTAATCACATATTTGTCTTGTTCCCATATACAACTTTCTGTGTGAATGACAGATATATATATTTTAACAGCAACAAGAAGAGATGAGAAAAGAAAGCAATACATGATACTAACTTCCCTTTGCACACTTTCCCTTTGAGACACACTACTCTCACCCCAGCTCAATCTTGATATCAGTAAGAGGTCAAAATCGAGGCAACTACTGCATTATGTTCAGGGTTCAAGTAGCTGGATCATTTTTTGACAGTATGGTACCATAATTAGTGATTTGGACTCATTTTTAAGAGATCCAAGCTCAATATATCAGAGCTTTCCAAACTTTTCATGTTGGTGTTACATCACAAACTTCATTGTCAACAGATTCTTTTCTTAATTGGAAACATAAACTATTTTAGTGGTAATTACTTCAACTCAGTCAACAAATTGTGCAAATTATAAAAATTATAACAGTACCTACACTTGAATAGCATCAGCATTCCACTGCTGTAGTGATTAAACCTCTTTGAAAGTTGTTAAACAGGCTGGATGGTTGTCTGTTGGGAGGGCTTTAACTGTGTCTTCCTGCCTGGCTGAAGGGGGCTGCACTGGGTGCCCTTTAAGAGTATCTTCCAATTCTGTGCTTGAAGTTGACATACATGAGTATATACAATACCTGACCCACTCACCTTTAAGCTATGTGTAGAACAGATGAATATAATTGAAAACACAAACAAATAGATGGATTTTCCTTGTAAAATGGAAAAAATTAATACAAATTTAGGAAAGTATACATATGGGGCCACATGTCGTCCTCAAGGCTGATTTTCCAGCTCATGATCTATTTAAACAAACCAAATTTCCCTTTCTATAGCAAAAACAGAGTGAATGGGTTACTGTGAATTTTCCAGGCTGTATGGCCATATTCCAGAAGCATTCTCTCCTGAAGTTTCACCCACATCTATGGTAGGCATCCCCAGAGGTTGAGAGGTCTGTTGGAAACTAGAAAAATGGGGTTTATATATCTGTGGAATGTCCAGAGTGGGAGAAAGAACTCTTGTCTGCTTGAGGAAAGTGTGAATGTTGCAAATGGCCACCTTGATTAGCATTTAAAGGCCTTGCAGCTTCAAAGCCTGACTGGTTGCTGCCTGGGGGGATCCTTTGTTAGGTGGTGTTAACTGGCCCTGATTGATTCGTGTCTGGAATTCCCCTGTTGTTTCAGTGTTGCTCTTTATTTACTGTCCTGATTTTAGAGGTTTTTTTAATACTGGTAACCAGATTTTATTCATTTTCATGGTTTTCTCTTTTCTGGTGAACTTGCCCACATGCTTGTGGATTTCAATGGCTTCTCTGTGTAGTCTGACACGATAGCTGTTAGAGTGGTCCAGCATTTCAGTGATCTCAAATAATATGCTGTGTCCAGGTTGGTTCATCAGGTGTTCTGCTGTGGCTGACTACTTTGGTTGAATTAGTCTGCGATGCCTTTCATGTTCCTTGATTTGCGTTTGGGCGCAGCTTTTGGTGGTCCCTATGTAGGCTTGTCCACAACTGCATGGTATACGCAGTGCCCAAACATGAAGTTCATCTTTTTCATTTAAGTTCTGCACTTAAAAAAAAGTATTTCAGGAACTGCAACTACCAAATTCTAGATTACGTGTATGTCTCCAACAACTTCCACCATAATAGAGATAGTTGATGAAGTTTCATTTCACAGACCCAATTGCTCAGTGCTTACAGAAATGAATGCATTCATTCTTGGATAACAAGAGTTTCCTAATGCAGAGAGAATGGAACAGTAGAATAACTGTATATATCCAGACACCATCCATGAAAAACAGGACATTTAAGAGTTCATGGTGCTTCCAAAAATGAAAGTAGACAAGAAGGAAAGTGTGGTGAAATAAACAGAAAGTGAATTTTCAGAGTGCTTTTACTGCAAACAACAAAGAGTTTTGTGACACTTTACTAAAAGATTATTAATTGCTTAACAATAGCAGGGGGGAAAAGCTTTCTTCCTTCAATGGACCCATAATTAGGGCATTTGGAAAATAATACCATGGAGAAATAATTTTTACAAGATGAAAGCCTGATTCTGGTGGTCACAACAAATTCCTGGCTTGAGAATCTGTTAGTGGTGGGGGTGTAATTCTTCACTAAGTTTATTCTTTCAGGTAGTAATAAGTAATTTTAGCATTTTTTCCCCTGCTACAGAAAATCTCCAAAAACCATGTGACTTTAAAAGGTTATTTGCAATTTAGCATTGCATAGGAAATGGCATTTTTCTGTGCACGAGGGGGCATTCCTCCATAAAAAATAATACTTCAAGGCAGAAATATTAATTTCTGCACAGAACACATTATTTTATATGCAAATCAACCAATTGTGTATTTTATGCAGAATAAATTCCACTACAAGTTTTTTTCTTCTCAGAAAAAAAATTATGCACAAGAATAGTTCCATGTTGATGCATTACGTTTCATGCAGAATATGCATTTCCTACAAAGAGCATGCATGGATTTGGTACAGAATGAGTCCCAAATGGCAAAGAGCCTAATCAGTTCGGATTGTTCTCAGTATTTTTTGAGCCTCAAAAATGTGTTCTTTGATCATTTCAAAAATATTTTATAATATTCTTTCCATCTCTAGCTCAGAGGCAACCTATTCTTGAATTTTTTGAGCCTGTGCATGTACAAATTGCCTGAGCCATCTTTTTGTACCTACCTATTGTTGTTGGACTGGTTCTAGCAAAACAAAATAAAGCAGGTCTCTTTAGCCTGGAGACAGAAACCATAAAATTTTATGTTATAATAAATATGTTTACAAACTCTCTCGCTCACACACACACAAATACATATAGATTTTTTTCCTTCTATTACTGTAGTGGCTGTTGGATCTGATCTTCTCAATTCCAAACAAATGCTTAGAGATAGGTTATATCAGTCATGGGCAAACTTTGGCCCTCCAGGTGTTTTGGACTTCAACTCCCACAATTCCTAACAGCCAGGAGGCTGTTAGGAATTGTGGGAGTTGAAGTCCAAAACACCTGGAGGATCAAAGTTTTCCCATGTCTGGGTTATATCTTATCAGGTGCTCTTACTTAAGTCATCCTCCTTTGTTCTCAGGAATAAACTCAACTCTCATATATTTCTCAATAATAGGCCTTCTGTTGGGCAGAGTAAGGTAACCACTTCAGGCTTCGGAGGCTAAGAGTGTTTTAGAAGAACAACAACTATAATAATGAATTTATTATCCACTTCTCCCTATGGCTTGAGGTGGGATATATCTTTAAAACAAGAAATAAAACACTATTAAAAAGATACTCATCCTTGAAGTGACTGGACTGACCTTGAAGGAGCTGGGGGTGGTGACGGCCAACAGGGAGCTCTGGCGTGGGCTGGCCCATGAGGTCACGAAGAGTCGGAGATGACTGAACGAATGAACAACAAAAGATACTCAGATTTAAAATATAAGTTACAATCCATTATGTATGTGCATAGTGTGGCCAGTTGTGCACTTCTTAAGGTGAGCAACCACCTATGGGTTTAGAAACCTTTGATGAACATATTAAAGGACCTAATGATTATTTCACCTCGCACTTTATGAGACTGATATTAATTGCAGTTGTTGTTGCATTTTACTGATCTCAACCGGGGGGGGGGGGGGGGGAGGGTATGATGTTTTTGTCATTGAACTTTTTGTATTTTGTGTGTTTATTTATTTACTTCATTTCTATCCCACCTTTCTCAACCCTGGAGGGGACTCAAGGTGGCTTACAAATTTGCACCTTTGAGTGCTTTGTGAGCCGCACTAAGTCCCTCTGGGAGATGGTGGCGGGGTATAAATAACGTTGTTGTTGTTGTTGTAAAGGTGGAAGATTCAAGTACTTGTCCAGTTTGACTCTGTGTGTGGAACAGAGTGTGCTGTCTTTTCCTTTGCACCAGGCATGTCTGGGCCATACTCTGAAACGAAACGTTACTAGGGAGACATAACAGCAGGAAATCGGATTAGGCCCCTCGAAAGTTAAATTGCATATTACTGAATAAGGAGTACATCGCAGGGAACATGGTGTGTATTACATCAAAACACTGAGTGCTATCACAAAGCACTTGCTGAACAACAAAACTATATTTGCAGAGATATGAAAATGGTCATTTAGGAAAGAATGCATGTGTTTCTGTGCAAAATGTAAACACACCCTTGAACCAAAGCATTAGGGCCAAATACCATAAAGCACATTGGACATTAAAATTACAGTATGCATTATTCATAGTTCCTGAAGGTTTTTTTCTGCTGCTTCCTCTTCTTTGTGGTAAAACTATGCTGTCTGCCAACTTGGCACCACCAACAAAAACTCCTTTGCTTTGTGGTTGCATTAAAAATGCATCATAAATCTTGAAAGGTACTAGAAGAGTTGTTGTTTTTCTTTGACCCATTATCCTGTTTGCTTACCTCCTGTCCCTATATCACCATCCTTACTTTCTTAGGCTGTAGCCCAAGAAGGATGGTCCTCCAAGTGCAGTGTCGTGGCGGTGAGTCTGTAGGTGGCCATGGAGCCCTATTCTTGATCTGCATCTTCTCCTGCAGAGCAGACATCAGTTTCTAGGTGGAAGGTGGTCCTGGTCAGCATTGGCTTGACACCTTCCTCCGGGCACATTTCTCCCTTTCTCTCTCCACAATAACTTCATTGCTGTGATAGATGGATTTTCATTTTTTTAAAAAAATATATCCCTCCCTAAAGATCTAACACAGGAAGCTTCTCAGACACAGGACCCTCTAGGAACAGAGCTTCTGTTAATTTAAGGCATTAAAATGACTCCAACATGGGAAGCAACATTAAATAAGACAACTCTATATATCTGGCACTGATAATGAATAGTTGTGATTATTGCAGAATTTAAAAACTGAACACTAGTCAATGTTTCTATAAGTTACATCCATATAAGGAAGTGTTGGACCTGTGTCTAAAAATCACTATGTATAATCCAGACACGTATATTCTGTTGTGTATACAATTACTAGGAAGCCACAACATTAGTTTTCCAGCACATATAATTAAATCCATGTGTGATTATCACATAGAGGAATTATACAAATGCAGGTCTCAGTAATCCTCCTGCATATGGGAGTTTTCACTGTAGGGAAAAAACAAACATATGAAATGGCTTACAGAGCCTAGAGCTTGTGGGTAGACTGACTAGTGTTTGTGAAGTGTGTTCATGTATAGATTGTATCATCTTTAAGAGACTCTCTAGAGCAGGGGTCCTCAAACTTCTTAAACAGAGGGCCAGGTCACAGTCCCGCAAACTGTTGGAGGGCCGGATTATAATTTGAAAAAAGAATGAATTCCTATGCACACTTTATGTATCTTATTTGTAGTGCAAAAACACTTAAAACAATATAATAATTAAAATGAAGAACAATTTTAACAAATGTAAACGTATTAGTATTTCAATGGGAAGTGTGGGTCTGCTTTTGGCTGATGAGATAGAATTGTTGTTGTTATTGTGTGCTTTCAAGTTGTTTCAGAATTAGATTGACCCTGAGCGAGGGCCAGGTAAATTACCTTCGAGGGCTGTATCCAGCCCCCGGGCCTTAGTTTGAGGACCCCTGCTCTAGAGTCACCTAAGGGCTGAGAAGGGCGGTATACAAATATAGTAAATAAATAAATATATAGAGCAGTGTTCTACAAACTCTCGTCTGGAATTCTCCCCTTTTTGAGTGTTGCTCTTTAATTACCTTTCTGATTTTAAAGCTTTTTTAAAAAAAAATACTGGTAGCCAGATTTTGTTCATTTTCATGGTTTCCTCCTTTCTGTTGAAATTGTCCACATGCTTGTGGATTTCAATGGTTTCTCTGTGTAGTCTGACATGGTGGTTGTTAGAGTGGTTCAGCATTTCTGTGTTCTCAAATAATATGCTGTGTCCAGGTTGGTTCATCAAGTGTTCTGCTGTGGCTGACTTCTCTGGTGGAATTAGTCTGCAGTGCCTTTCATGTTCCTTGATTTGTGTTTGGGCAATGCTGCCTTTGGTGGTCCCTATGTAGATGTGTCCACAGCTGCATGGTATAGAATAGACTCCTGCAGAGGTGAGAGGATCCCTCTTGTCCTTTGCTGAATGTACCATTTGTTGGATTTTCTTATTGGGTCTGTAAACAGTTTGTAGTTTGTGGGTGAAAGTCAGGAGAGAATCCTTCAGGAACATGGTCATATAGCCCAGAAAACCCCCAGCAACCCAGTGATTCTGGCCATGAAACCCTTCAACAACACTTTGAACTTGGTTTCTCCTTCTCTGTGACTCTGTCTTCTACATACTACAACCAGTTTTCCAACTCTGGGTTGCAGAGAAATGCAAGGAGATATGATTTCTAAAATAAATGGGAGCTTTGGCACCCCATACAGTCATGCTGACCACATGACCTTGGAGGCGTCTATGGACAACACTGGCTCTTTAGCTTTGAAATGAAGATGAGCACCAACCCCCAGAGTCGGACACGACTGGACTTAATGTCAAAGGACAACCTTTATCTTTACTTTAAATAGTATTGCCTTCCAAAGACAGCACATAATTTCTAAAGTTTCAACAATGTTTCTTGCAGCCATTCCCCACCCTGCACCCAATTCCCAAAGGAGCCCTACTTGCACTCTAAACTCCCAGCACAACTAACAGGTCTGAAAACATGAGAATCATTGAGTGTGGTTTGTCAGACGACAGGAAGCAAAGTGCTATAAATTCTGAGCCAGACTATAGTAAGTAATTTACAAAGAACATCTTGTAGAGTCTTTATCCCATTCCATTATCTCAAAGAAACTGTGATTTTCATGAAGAGTGGGAAAACAAACATAGTCCCAAAGATCCTTCTTGGTTTTTAAAAACTTGTGTGCAGCCAGTTTCTTTCTAGTCTCAGCAAAGACACTAAATAAGGGAAAGGGCAGACAGGGAGTTATATTAATGAATAACCTGTTTCAAAGTATCCAAGAAGCAAAAGTAGTTGATTTTTTTTCAAAGGTTCAGTCATTGTGTTTCATGTGAATCACACAATGGGTTGTTTAAGTCTGTAAATCAATCCTCTGCCCATTAACCCTCTGTCCTGATGGAACTAAGTGGAAGATATTTCAGCACAGACATCTATACGAATGCACAGTAAATCAGCAAACCTGAATATAACTGGAGGATCACAGCATGAAGAATCTAACCAGAATGAAATCTAGAGAGAAATCTTGTACCTTTAATAATTACATAGTAGAAGCAATTTCAGGACATGAGGCTTGTTATATGGTTGTGTATCAAGTAACACCTGCTGAAATTCCTGATTCTACACAACAATTAAAGGTACAGGAGTCCTTTCCAAAGTCCAGTTTGGCAACCTGAAGTCTAATATTAGTTTTCTCGGTAGGGTGGCCAGATACAAAAGAGGGTAAATCTTTCATACCTTTTAAGTTGTGTGGTATTGGTCTTGGGCATGACAAGTCACACCTGCTGAAGAAAAAAACGTGCAGTAAGCCTTGACTTGTGTCTGTTTTCAACTAATTTTCATGGGGATTTTTGTATTCTCACAAGCTTCTAAAGTTCAACTAAAAACACTTGGGTTTTTTTTCCAGTTTCTGGGTCAGTTCCAAATTAGGCTTTCATTGTGTTGTCAGCCTGCTCCAAATACTGAATTTTACAAAGGACTGAGACATTTCCCTCCTCTATGTTTTCCCACAAGTTCTTCAGTATTTTTCATACAGTGTATACATATATTAAGGAAGACAAGACAGAATAACTGCAAAATGCATTTTTTTGCACAATACTAGAAGCTGTCTCCCTGGAAGCAGCCTCTCTCCATTTGCAGCTCTTCTTCGGAAACTAAGTTCATCATCATCAACAACAACATCATCATCATTATTTCTAGACTGCCCTTTCTCCCCAGAGGGACTCAGGGTGGTTTACACACAAGAAAAGCAAACATGCAATGCCTCAAAATGGACACAAACACATCAAAATAATATAGGACAATGGATAGTAACAATAAAAAACTTACAACAAAAGAATTGTGCATCAAAATAAAAATAAAACAGAAACAATCCACTAAGACATAAAGAAACATGGGTGAACATTACAATATACCCCCTAAAAATTAAGAAACATTACATTAAAATGGCTGATGCTGATGCTTCATTTAAGGTGTATCATAGCAGCCATATAATTCCAATGGGTTAGACACCATTCCAATGGTGTAAAGTGCCCCAGTCCTCCTCCTCTCCGTATGTTAAAGTGCATAAGTGCATGCAGCCTTGCGAACACTACTTTACCCAAAATGTCTGGGAATCGCCAGAAGGCTAAACGGAGGGCTGCACAAACACAACAAGGACCACGTACCAAAAACACAATAATACCAATTAAACAGCTCAAGGGAAGATCCCAGGGGCTCACATGTCTTTACACTAATGCACAGAGCATGGGAAATAAACAAGACGAACTCCAACTTCTAGCACAACACCACAAATATGATATCATAGCCATCACTGAAACCTGGTGGGATGACTCCTATCGCTGGAATGTAGATATCGAGGGGTATAACCTCTTTCACAGAAACCGAACAAAGGGGAGAGGAGGCGGAGTAGCCTTATATGTCCAAAACTCTTATGCTGCAGAAGAAATTCAAGACAGCAATCTGGGAAACCAGCTTGAAATCATCTGGATAAGAATCAAGGGAACTGGGACTCAAAAAGATGTCGTTGTAGGCGTCTACTACAGACCCCCAAGCCAGGAGGAAGATCGTGATGAAGTCTTCTGCCAACAGTTGACCAAACAGGCACAGAAAAGAGATGTAGTAGTCATGGGCGATTTCAACTATCCCGATATTTGCTGGAAAACAAACTCGGCCAAGAGTACAAGGTCCAACAAATTCCTCGCTTGCCTTGCAGACAATTTCATGGTCCAGAAGGTAGAAGAGGCAACAAGGGGATTGGCTACTCTTGATCTCATCCTAACAAATGCGGAGGACCTGATCGATGCGGTCGAAGTGGTAGGATCCTTAGGGGCAAGTGACCATGTGCTCCTGCAATTTGAGGTACAAAGGAAGGCCGAAACTAAGACAAGTCAAACCCGCATTTTGGACTTTAGGAGAGCTGATTTCCAAAAAATGAAGGAAACGCTGAGCAGCATTCCGTGGACACAGATACTAAAAGACAAGGGAGCTACGGATGGATGGGAATTTCTCAAGAGTGAAATACTCAAGGCGCAATTGCAAACCGTGCCAACAAAGAGAAAAAATAGGACAAGTGCAAAGAAGCCAGAATGGATGTCCAAAGAACTTCTAACTGTGCTGAGACACAAAAGAGACATGCACAAGAAGTGGAAAAAGGGAGAAATCACCAAAGAAGAATTCAAACAAATAGCCAACACCTGTAGGGAAAAGGTCCGCAAGGCTAAAGCAAAAAACGAGCTCAGACTTGCCAGGGACATTAAAAACAATAAAAAGGGCTTCTATTCTTATGTCAGTAGAAAAAGGAAAAACAAGGAGGCGATAGGACCTCTTCGAGGAGAAGATGGGGCAATGCTGACAGGGGATAGGGAAAAGGCAGAACTACTTAATGCCTTCTTTGCCTCGGTCTTCTCACAAAAAGAGAGTCTTCAACCTCAGCAAGATGGAGTGGATGAGGGATTGGAGGACATCCAACCCCAAATTGGGAAAGAAGTCGTCCAGGAATACCTGGCCGCTCTTAATGAGTTCAAGTCCCCAGGGCCAGATCAACTACACCCCAGAGTATTGAAGGAACTAGCGGAAGTCATTTCGGAACCATTGGCAACCATCTTTGAGAGTTCTTGGAGAACGGGAGAAGTTCCAGCAGATTGGAGGAGGGCCAATGTGGTCCCAATCTTCAAGAAGGGAAAAAAGGACGACCCAAACAACTACCGTCCGGTCAGCCTCACGTCGATACCGGGCAAGATTCTGGAAAAGATTGTTAAGGAAGTGGTCTGCAAACACTTAGAAACAAATGCAGTCATCGCTAATAGTCAACATGGATTTATCAAAAACAAGTCATGCCAGACTAATCTGATCTCTTTCTTCGATAGAGCTACAAGCTGGGTAGATGCGGGGAATGCCGTGGATGTAGCGTACCTGGATTTCAGTAAGGCCTTCGACAAGGTCCCCCATGACCTTCTGGCAAGGAAACTAGTCCAATGTGGGCTAGGCAAAACTACGGTGAGGTGGATCTGTAATTGGTTAAGTGGACGAACACAGAGAGTGCTCACTAATGCTTCCTCTTCATCTTGGAAAGAAGTGACGAGCGGAGTGCCGCAGGGCTCCGTCCTGGGCCCGGTCCTGTTCAACATCTTTATTAATGACTTAGATGAAGGGCTAGAAGGCATGATCATCAAGTTTGCAGACGACACCAAATTGGGAGGGATAGCCAATAGTCCAGAGGACAGGAGCAGAATTCAAAACGATCTTGACAGATTAGAGAGATGGGCCAAAAATAACAAAATGAAGTTCAACAGTGACAAATGCAAGATACTCCACTTTGGCAGAAAAAATGAAATGCAAAGATACAGAATGGGGGACGCCTGGCTCGAGAGCAGTACGTGTGAAAAAGATCTTGGAGTCCTCGTGGACAACAAGTTAAACATGAGCCAACAATGTGATGTGGCGGCAAAAAAAGCCAATGGGATTTTGGCCTGCATCAATAGAAGCATAGTGTCTAGATCTAAGGAAGTAATGCTGCCCCTCTATTCTGCTTTGGTTAGACCACATCTGGAATATTGTGTCCAATTCTGGGCACCACAATTCAAGAGAGATGTTGAGAAGCTGGAAAGTGTCCAGAGGAGGGCGACTAAAATGATCAAGGGTCTGGAGAACAAGCCCTATGAGGAGCGGCTTAGGGAACTGGGCATGTTTAGCCTGAGGAAGAGAAGGCTGAGAGGAGATATGATAGCCATGTATAAATATGCGAGAGGAAGCCACAGGGAGGAGGGAGCAAGCTTGTTTTCTGCTTCCTTGGAGACTAGGACGCGGAACAATGGCTTCAAACTACAAGAGAGGAGATTCCATCTGAACATTAGGAAGAACTTCCTGACTGTGAGAGCCGTTC
This sequence comes from Anolis sagrei, assembly GCF_037176765.1. NCBI lineage: Eukaryota > Metazoa > Chordata > Lepidosauria > Squamata > Anolidae > Anolis > Anolis sagrei. Next base: position 68,741,746 of record NC_090021.1, read on the forward strand.
AGCAGTGGAACTCTCTGCCCCGGAGTGTGGTGGAGGCTCCTTCTTTGGAAGCTTTTAAGCAGAGGCTGGATGGCCATTTGTCAGGGGTGATTTGAATGCAATATTCCTGCTTCTTGGCAGGGGGTTGGACTGGATGGCCCATGAGGTCTCTTCCAACTCTATGATTCTATGATTCTATGATTCTATGTTTAGAAGTTTCTTAAAGGAAAAGAGGGTGGGGGCTGTTTTTGTTTCCTTAGGGAGGGAGATCCATAGATGGGGAGCAATTACAGAGAAGGTCCCCTCTCTCGTTCCCACCAAATGAGCTTGTGACTGGGGGGTGGGACCTAGAGGAGGGCTTTATCTGTAGACTGCAGTGCACATGATGGAGGAGGTGTGATTAGACAAATAGCCTGGATTCAAACCATTTAGGGCTTTATAGGTAATGACCAGCACTTTATATTTAGCCTGGAAGCAGATCAGCAACCAGTGAAGCTCTTGCAGCATGGAAGTCATCCTTTCACAATACAGCACTCCAGTTAGCAATCTAGCCACTTTGTAGCTTCTTTGTGATTATATATTCTCCTTTACTGAATGGGGAGCTGAAGCTGACATCTTATGAAAACTTTCTTGGGGAAAAGACTGAACAACCACAATGGGTCTTACTTCTGAGGATATATGGATTGGATTATGCCTGGAGTAGGTAATTTGGACTGCGGTTCCAACCATTCTTGACTAATGGCAAGAACAGGGTTTCTTGAATTTTTCCACTCGGGGCCCCTTTAGCCAAGCATTTTTAGGTGACCCCAGGTATATTAAATAAGTATACAAATCAAACATTTACTGATAACAAGTCAGCATTTGCAAGACTAGTTAAATGCCTTGATTTTTTTTCTTTTTATGAAGAACAGCTAAAGCATCCTCTACAGAGTCTACTGTAAACACTGCACAAAAGATTCATGCAAATGTCTAAAATAGCTACTAGAAGGCATACATAAAAATTAAGACCCCAACATTGAGCTAAATGGAGTTAGGAGTTAGGAGCCACAGTTTGAGAAGTAGAACTGCTAGGATTAACATTTGACTGGCTGGCTGAGTTAGGTCTAACCCTGTTTCCTCAAAGGCACCCCCCCCCCCAAACCAGGGCTGCTTATTGACACTAAACAATTATACCACTATTATTCCACTTTAATTACTGAGGTTCCACCCATGAAATCCTGAGGTTTGTAGTTTGCCAAGGCACTGGCATTTTTTGGCTGAGAATTCCAAAGTCTGCAAATCCCATAATTTCATTGGATGAAACCATGGCAGTTTGTGGTATCATGGTGCCATAATATGATAGTATTAATGGGGCCAAAAAGAAACCATATTAACCCCCTCCCCCCCAAAAAAAGGACAGTTGACACTCCATTGCTTGATTTCTGCATCCACAGAATCAACCAAGCACAGCTCAAAATACTCTGGGGGTTGTTCACAATTTTATATAAGCCACTTTCTTACTCTATTGTATATAATGAGAACTGACAATCCATGGACTTTAGTTTCCACAGGGGTCCAAGACCCAAACTCCAATAGATATTGAAGACCCACTGTAGTTAGCTGCTGTTGTACCTGACAAAAGCAAATCTCTATTTATCAGGTTTCACCGGTCAAGCAATCCTTCCAATCTCCAGTCCTCAGGCCTACTGTCATAAAATCATTGACCTGGAAATAACCTTAAGGTCATGCAGCTCATCTCCCTCTTTCTTTAGACAGAAAAAGCAGATCGAATCTCCAGGTTTAAAAGCAACTGGGTGCACTTTTCCCCCAATTGAAACACTTCTGCTACCCACACTCCCAGAGAGGGAATAAAGACCTTCTTTCCCAAACATATAACAGTAGTTTGGAGATTTTGAGTATAATTTCCATCTTCTCACACTCCCCAGTTGGGTTCCCTACAAAGGAAACAGAGTGATATCACCTTTTTAAAAGACAACAGGCAATCTGCTTACAGGACTTGTGTCCCCCAACCAACTCCAAATGAACCAAAACAATATAGGAAAAGTCAAATAACCCCATAGCTTGCCGGGTTTCGGGTTCAGCAAAGATGGTTTGCAACACACGCCAATGAAAAATCATTTTGTGATTGATTGCTTTTAATTTTAGTCTTTTTTCCCATTTTTATTGTTTTTGATTTGATGTACTATTCAAAAACTATGACTAAAGCTGATGGGAGTTATGATATAGTAACATCTGGAAGGCTGCAATATAATTGCCCCCCTATATCAGATAGATTTATTAATTAATCTATTTCTTTACAGCATTCATATTCCTCCCTTCTCACCCCTAAGAGGACTCAGGGTGGATCACAGAACACATACACGGCAAACATTCAATGCCGCTAAACAGACAAGACAGACAACAGATAGAGGTATATGTTGACATTTTTTCCAACTTCGCCGTCCTGAAGGTTGTGCTCAATTCCAGCCACAGGGGGGTGATGTCGCTCCAACCTCTATGACAGTGGTTCTCAACCTATGGGTCCCCAGATTTTTTGGCCTTCAACTCCCAGAAATCCTAACAGTAAGAAACTGGCTGGGATTTCTGGGAGTTGTAGGTCAAAACACCTGGGGACACACAGGTTGAGAACCACTGCTCTGTGATGAAAAGCCTTTGATCACAGACTTCCTCCTTCCTTTGATCGCTGGCATTTTCTAGAATTTCTTTTTTATGGTGCTGTAAAATACCCCCTGCTAAAGCGGTGCCTAATTTCTTTACTCACAGCTCACAGCTGTTTTTAAACTGCTTAGGTGGACAGTGAGCTGGGCTGAAAGCCAGGTGCTCACCCCAACCCGGGCTTTGAACTGCCAACCTTTCAATTGGTGTGATCTATTGCTGCTGGTGATTAACCAGTTGTGCTAAAACCTGGCCTGCCTTAAAGGAACAGGATTGAAGGTCACCCACCATCTTTCTAGGGATACCTCTACACCAGGACTGGGCAAACTTGGGCCTTCCAGATTTTTGGACTTCAATTCCCACCATTCCTAACAGCCTCAGGCCCTTTCCTTTTTCCCTTCAGCTGCTTATGGGTTGTTGCTGTTCATTTGTTCAGTCACTTCCGACACTTCGTGACCTCATGGACCAGCCCACGCCAGAGCTTCCTGTCGGCTGTGGCCACCCCCAGCTCCTTCAAAGTCAAGCCAGTCACTTCAAGGATACCATCTATGCACCTTGCTCTTGATTGGCCCCACTTCCTTTTTCCTTCCATTTTCCCCAACATCACTGTCTTCTCCAAGCTTTCCTGTGTTCTCCTGATGTGGCTAAAGTACTTCATCTTTGCCTCTAATATAATTCCCTGCAGTGAGGAGTCGGGCATTATTTCCTGGAGTATGGACTGGATGGATCTTCTTGCAGTCTCCGGATTTTCCTTCAGCACCATGGTTCAAAAGCATCTATCTTCCTTCACTCAGTCTCCCTTATGGTCCAGCTCTTACATCCACGGTGAATACTATTGCTTTAACTATGTGACTTGACTCTGAAGGAGCTGGGTGTGGTGACTGCTGACAGGGAGCTCTGGCCTGGGCTGGTCCATGAGGTCCGAAGAGTTGGAAGTGACTGAACGAATAAAAAACAAACAAGGATGTGGGCCTTCATTGCCGCTTAAGGGACTGAGGGGGAAAAGGAAGGGGCCTGAGGCTGTTCGGAATGGTGGGAGTTGAAGTCCAAAACACTTGGAGGGAGGACCCAAGTTTGCAGCATTTTCTCCTGACGTTTGGCCAGCCTCTGTAGCAGGCGTCTTCAGAAGCTCAGGTCTGGGAATCTCAGGGACTCCCTTCCTTGGCCTCAGCAGGCAGCGGGCTCCTCCTTCTCCCTCAGGTAAAACAAGGAGGAGGAGGAGGAGGAAGATGGCTTGGAAGGGGCGGGAGGAGGGCCAAGGCGAGGGTTGGTGGCGCTGCCCGGCTCCCGCCTCGTCAGCCATATTGCAGCAGCAGCAGCACTGCCGAAGGAGGGAGGGAAGGAAGGCAGCGACGCCCACAAGCTCCAGGGACCAGCAGCGGCAGAGCGGACGACACGCAGCCAACCCCGCCGCCGCCCTTGGGTGTTGCAAAGAGAAGTAAGTGTCTCCCTCCCGGGTGGCAGCCCCTTTCTTCCTTCCTCCCCCACTTTGGAGGGTCTTTGAGTGTGCTGAGGAGAGGACGAGGCTGGGGCGGCTTTGTGGCGGGCGCGGGGGAGGCAGCGCCGGCAACAGGTGTCGTGGCGGCGGGAGGGAGAGGGATTATCCCTCTGCTTGGATGCCCCCTCCTTCCTCTTGAGCGGGAAAAGAGCCGGAAAGGTTCTCGGAAGAGGGCTCTTCTCTCCCCCCCCCCCCCCCCGTTTCCAGAGCCCTCCTCCTCTCTTCTCCTGCAGCTTCCAACAGCTTTTTTCTTTCTTTCTTTTGGTTAATGAATACTTTTGTAACTTCTTTCCGCGAGAGTTGACTCAGACGCGGATGTTTCGTCTGAAAAGAAGGGGAGTCCGGTCATAGCCCAGACTCCTCGGTGGGGGATCTCTCTCTCTCTCTCTCTCTCAAGAGGAAACTTCACGGACTTGCTCTCCGGGAAGTAAAACCTTCGCGCGAGTCGAAAGCCCTTCCACACAGTCCTGAATCCCAGAATATCGAGGCAGAAAATCCCACAATATCTGCTTTGATCCACATTCAGTCCACATTCAGATACTGAGGGATTTTCAGCCTTGATATTCTGGGATACAGGGCTGTGTGGAAGGGCCCTAGAATATCAAGGCAAAAAAATCTCACAATATCTGCTTTAAACTGGAATATATGGCAGTGTGGACTCAGATAACCCAGTTCGAAGCAGATATTGTGGGGTTTTCTGCCTTGATATTCTGGGATATGGGGCTATGTGGAAGGGCCCAGAGTTTGGACTCAGATAACCCACTTCAAAGCAGATATTGTGGGATTTTCTTCCTTGATATTCAGGGGGCCCTTCCACACAGCCTTATATCCCAGAATACCAAAGCAGAATATCCCACAATTATCTGCTTCAAACTGAGTTATCTGAGTCTACACTGTTGTATAGCCCAGTTCAAAGCAGATGTTGTGGGATTTTCTGCCTTGATATTCTGGGATATAGGGCTGTGTGGAAGAGCCCTCAGCCACTTTGGTTGCAACAAGTTTTGGGTGTGCAATGAGTGAGTCCAGCTCTGTCCACTGCACTTGCCTTCAGTTGGTTCTTTCTGAGGTAAACCTGGAGGAGAATCGGAGACCCCTTTGAGCCACCCCTTCCCCCCCCCGCCCCTCCCCCTGCTATCCCATCTCAGCAGGAGGGAGTGCATGGATTTCAGTGGCTGGAAATGTGTGTGCTTAGAGGGAGGGTCTTCCATGGTGGGCCCTGTGCTTGCTTTGAGCAATGCAGGCTCAAAAACATCGCCTTGAGGACCCTTCCACACAGCCATATATCCCAGAATATCAAGACAGAATGACCCACAATATTTGCTTTGAACTGGAATATCAGAGCCCACATTGCCATGTATCCCAGTTCAAAGCAGATCATGTGGGATTTTATTCAGTTGCATGGAAGGATCCTCAGAGAGAAGGAAGAGACTTGCCTCCCGAGCCTTCCTTGGAAAGGTGGCGGAAGCTGAAACAGTTCCTGCCCAAGCTGGAAAGAGCGTTGGTTACATCATACCTGCATGTTGACCTATCAATCAGGAAATATTTTGCTTACTTTCAAGGCATCCAAAGTAACAATGAAACCACATCTTGCCTTCTTCAGATGGTCAAGACATCCCTAAAGTGGAATACATTGATTGTTTTCTCCCAAAATGTATAATATATAATTTTAGTGTTTGATTTTAAGTCTATGCTTTTATGTAATGCCTGGCCTCTGTGAAATGCCTACTCAAGAGTAGTTTCATCAAGGGCCTAGTCCAGGCCTGGGCAAAGCTGGCCCTTCAGTTGTTTTGGACTTCAATTCCCACCATTCCTGGCAACCTCAGGCCCCTTCCTTTCCCCCCTCAGCCGCTTAAGCTTAAGCAGCTGAGGGGGGAAAGGAAAGGGCCTGAGGCTGCCAGGAATTGTGGGAGTTGAAGTCCAAAACACTGGAGAGCCCAGCTTTGCCCAGGTCTAGACTAGTCATTGCTTAAGTGCAGTTAGTGAAAAAAGTGCATGGTTTCAGAAGGAGAAGTTTACTAAAAGGGGTTTCCTGGCCTCTGTGTTGCTTGGAGACTTGGCTGAGATAATCCCCTCCATCCATCTACCCAGCCCAGCTCCTTCCCTCCCTGGAAAAAGATCTCTTGAAATTATAGGTGCTGCTTGCTCAGGGTGTGGCGGCCCAAGTGGCCTTCCTTCCTTCCCATTCGGTTCTTCCTTCACTGGGTGAGGCTCCTGGCTTTATGTTTTCTTCTCAAGCAGTGGCGTTACTAAGTAATTATTGGTCATGAATGAATCATCGCTGCTTACTTAACCTGCTTAAAACTCCTGTACCGTGCCGTGCATGCGTCTCTTCCTTTGACTCCCATGTAATAAGTATCCGGATTCTTGGCTCAGGTCTCTCAGAAGAAAGGAGGAGCCCCCTCAGGCTGCTGCATGAACATTTGCTTTCGGACCAAGAGGAATACTTCAAGAACCGAAAATGCCAAAACCAGTAAGTGTTTGTCTATCTCCTGCTGCAGTTTCACACTGCTTCATAGTGTTACAGAAATTATGGAGATGTAGAATTGATTATTTCTATTAACTACTTGAGTATGTAAGTGTATGTAACTGATTCTGTTGTCATGCACTTTAAAGTTAACTCTGACTTATGGGTCCCTTCTTATAACAGGATATAATATATAATATAATATAAATAAATTGATATAAATAAAAATGTAATGTTCGTATGTGGGATTAACATAACTCAAAAACCACTGGGCGAATTGACGCCAAATTTGGACACAATACACCTATCAGCCCAACAAGTGACTATCACTCATAAAAACACTGGAAAAAACACAACAGAAGACACTTAAAAAGTTAAAAAACAAAAATTACATTACAACGCATGTTCAAAACCACACACACACACACAAACACACATACACACATAAAACACATATACATGGACCGGGCCACAGCAACATGTGGCAGGGGATGACCAGGATAATATAAAAGGATGTATTCAGAGGGGATTTTCCATTGCCTTCCTCTAAGGCTGAGAGTATGTGACTTGCCCAAGATCATGTAGGGGGTTTCCATGGCTGAATGGAAATTCAAAGCCTGGTCTACCAGAGTCCTTGCACATACTATTATACTATACAAACTCCTGAAATTGAGGATATAGCACACATATTATTTGATTGTAAATTGTACCAGAAGGTGAGAGACTTGTACCTTGATCCATGTATCAAATGGACAATTTATTGGGAATCTCACATCAGAACAACATATTTTTTGTGTGGCCAAGACCAAAAATAACATATAAAACAGCTCTATTTTTTTAGCAAAGCAATACATCTGATAACTACATATGTGGGGCAGATTGGGATAAATGGTAGGGGTGATAGAGAAACATGATGTATATATTAAGTTTTATCATATTATTTACTGTATTGTTATAAGTTTTTTTTATCGAACTTACTACATAAAGTGTAATCAAGTTTGATCAAGCCTTTTTGTTTGTTTTGGTATTGTGATATGGCCTGAGGGTAAATCAATACATTGACTATGAGGAGCGTCTACAAACTCCGTTCCCTTTCTGGTGTCCTAATTAAAATGATTTTTTTCTTTTTTAAACAAAACTATAATACAATTCTTAAAGTTTGAATAAAATTATAATTGTAGCCAATTCAATTCTTAATGTTTGTGTTTTGTAATCAGTCTAAGTGTGAGTATAGTCCTACGGACACGGGCAAACTTTGGCACTCCAGGTGTTGTGGACTACAACTCCTACAATTCCTAACAGCCTACTGGCTGTTAGGAATTGTGGGAGTTGTAGTCCATAACACCTGGAGTGCTGAAGTTTGCCCATGCCTGGTATAGTCCTATGGCCACTGCCCTTGGAAGTAACCCCATAACTCTACAAAGAAAGTTGCAGAAAACTCTGAAAAGTCTGCTCATGATTTCTTCTCATGTTGCATTAAAAATAAAACTTAACCTTTTTGATGTTTTTATAAACCTACATTTGTTTGTACACCCCAGATGATTTTTTTAATTATTATTAGACTCAAAATATTATTGGACTAAAGGTTTGCCTGTTGCCCACACTGCCATAGTTTCATTCCAAAGACGGTGTGATATGCAACACCATGGAGGAGAAAGGCATCTTCAGCTCAACTCATTTTCAAGTCAAAAACAAAATTATGCCTAATTATGGGTTTTTAAATATTGCATAGGTCTTCATAATGACAGGGGAGGCAACTAATTCTTGCTGCTTCCTTTATTTAATTAGTACTATGTTTACAGGAAAATGCTTTCAAAAGCAAACAATACACATTTCTATGACATGTTTATAACTATGGAGAGGATCTAGTGTTGGTTTTTTTTTTCTTGCTTAAAGGTTTGATTTCAAAAGGTTTCTTCGACCCCTTCTGATCTTGGACTGTACATTCACGCTGAATGGCTGTGTTCTAAATTACTTTGCACAGGTCACATGGAGGCAAAGAATGTGCTTCTCTTGCAGAATTGGTATCTAAGAAGCCGGTTTAATAATGAACCTTAGTTTTAGAGGGATGGCAGAGTTCATTAGCTCAAGAGAATGAGTTTCTTTCAGAAAGATACTGAAATATTAACTTGCTCAGTTCATGCTTTAGTAAATGGCCAGTAAGTCCCTAAAGTGAATATGTTGGTTAGTTGCCCCTCAAAATTTGCAATATATAATTTTGGTGTTTAAGTTCAAGTGTATGCTTTGCCTAAGTTGATATCATCCCTGGACTCTTTGAAGAAAGGTAGGATGATGGTGGCGATGGTCAAGAAGAAAAATAATACCATCTAAGTGACCCTAGGGATTAGCAGTATAAATGAGATGTTCATAAGTTTAGTTAAGTAGATTATTATTTCTAAGAAGAATTAATATGATGGCATGTTGAAGCTCTCCAGAGATAAACAGAAGTGGGCTGATGCTCTGGGTCCCAAAACTTTAGCTTACCATTGTTCAGTTGTTGAAGATTTTAGTATGTCACTATATTTTATATGTTGTCGAAGGCTTTCATGGCCAGAATCACTGGGTTGCTGTGAGTTTTCCAGACTGTATGGCCATGTTCTGGAACATGGCTATACTGCCCAGAAAACTCATAGAAACCCAATCACTATAATCTTCTTGAAAGGAATTTTCCAAATCCTGAATGGACAATACGTTTCCTCATTACTATGATTTGAATCCTCTTCACTTGAGGGTGGGTGGGGGTCAGCAAACTCATAGTAAACTGAGACATTGCAACAGAGGAAGCCAACAGGACTCAGGAGAGTCCACCTGCTAATCACTGCAAGAGACTTTAACTCCTTGATCCTCTGTTTGCTTAGGGAGGAGTAAGTCTCAATTAACTTTGTGGAAGTCATTGTGAGTTAAAAGACAGGCCATTAAGCCTTCCACATCCCCACTATAGCATTTTCTGAGGAAGTTTATTGGAGGGGGGCAGAGGGAACCCAGTAGTTTGTGCTCCTAAGACAGACAATAGCTCTTACTGCTCCCAGTCTGGCATCTGGGACATCTGTTTCTATGTATGTGTGAGCAAACTATGTAAAATCCGTTCTCTCAAGGAATTAGGATCAGCTCCAAAGCATTTGAAGTCTGAAAGGCTTGGGGGGGGGGGGGCAGAGCCTGTATAGAGAGGTCTTTTGCCAGAAGAACCACTGTCAATTGTTACCTCAAAGTGCTGGGAAGATCCATCTCCTTTGGCATGAAATGTTTAGATCAGGGGTCCTCAAACTAAGAGCTGGATGCTGCCCTCCAAGGTCATTTACCTGGCCCTCGCTCAGGGTCAACCTAAGTCTGAAACGACTTGAAAGCACACAGCAACAATAACAATCCTATCTCATCAGCTAAAAGCAGGCTCACACTTCCCATTGAAATACTAATGAGTTTATATTTGTTAAAATTGTTCTTCATTTTAATTATTATATTGTTTGTAAGTGTTTTTTTGCACTACAAATAAGATATGTGCAGTGTGCATTGGAATTAATGCAAAAAAAAATTTCAAATTTTCATACGGCCCTCCAACAGTTTGAGCAACTGTGATCCGGCCCTCTGTTTAAAATATTTGAGAACCCCTGATTTAGATAAATGATTCCCATCCTTTTTTGACCAGTGACCATTCTTCAACATTAGTACCAAAAGGGTTATGAATCAGTTTTTGGTCGACTTTAGATTCGGTTTAGTCATTTGGGGTGCTGATTCAGAAAATTGCATTAGATAGACCACATCAGCTCTAGTTTCTGATACAGAACATACGCCATCCAGTAGTCACCACCTACTCACCCATAGAAAACCATATTTAATAATCTAGAGCTAATGTAGTAGTAGTAATCTTTCGTGGGTAGTCATCCTCTACCCCCTGCCCCCTCCCCATCGCAAGACCAGTCACTCTTGTGTCGTGTGGTTTTGAGGCAATGGTGTAGTAATGATGAGGCCGCTGACCATTTTTTCATTCTTGCAGACCACTAGTGTTCCATTGGACTACAGTTTGGGAATCACTGGTTTAGATTAAGATCCAGTTATATAGTCATCACCTTATATCTACAGATTCTGCACTTACACATCTATTTATCAACATTTTGAAAATATAAAAACATTCAAAACACTAAGTTGGATTTTTCAATTTTATATAAGGGACACCATTTTGCCATGCCATTGTATAAAATGGGACTTGTGACTCCACAGGGATCCTAGAACCAAACCCCAGTGGACATCAAGGGCCCACTATATTCAAACTGCTGGTATCTTCATATCATTAAGAACCTAATGTATAAAGGTGCTAAGTGATCTTCGTGGCTTCTTCCTTTTATTGTGGACTTTTCCCTTAGGTTCAGCATAGTTTCACAGGTGTGGCAAGTTGAGCCCATGTGGATTGTAATAGTTAATGCTGTGACTTGAGAAAAGATAAATGTGTTTGCCAATTGCTGATAGCTGATTCCACCCTTGGAAACTGAGTTGTTTATTTAATCACATGTGCATGGAGCGATGTTTCTCTGCTCAGATCAGACTTATATAATTTATTCTTTTTGTTGAAGCTGATTCTTTAAAAAATGGAATGAGCAATTAAGCTTTATCAGTCTCAGAATCATCAGATCGCTATTTCTATTTACATTTCTACAGCATTTGCAGTTTTTCAGTTGTGGAAAAAGAAGTGCAGTCTTTTCTTATCTCCAAAACTATCCTCAGAGCATTCTCTCAAACAACTGAAGACTGCCATTTTACCAGGTGGTTTGACTGGTTGTGGCTGACTAGAAAAAGGATTTGAGATCATAGGATAATCGGCCTCTTAAAATTATCAGCCCATCATGTAGCAGTTTTGAAAATGACAAATGATGTCCTAGGGATGGGTGAAAGGAAGTGGTAGTATTTCCCATAGTTACAATCCTATGTACCATTGTGGTTGTTGCACCTTAGAAATGATGCAGAGAAGGGCAATATAAAGGCTGAACCAACATGTCTGTAAGTAAATATTTGACTGGTTGGGGAATTCTAGCTTAGAAAAAAGTGAAGAGTGGCAACACTACAATTCATCATTTTGGTTTTAATCTAGAATTGTTATAAATTTTGTTTACCCTTCTAAGATCCCAAAGTGATTGGATATACAGTAGGACCTCCAAACCATTAGTGACCCAAGAGCTCTGTGAATGTACGAATAGTACACAAAAAAACTTCAGTTTTTTAACCTGAAAGAACATCTCTTTGTGAGTCTCTAGATGAGTGTTTCTCAACCTTCCTAATGCCGCAACCCCTTAATACAGTTCCTTATGTTGTGGGGACCCCAACCATAAAATTATTTACATTTTTACTTCACAACTGTAATTTTGCTACTGTTAGAAATCATCATGTAAATATCTGATATGCAGGAAGTATTTTTATTCACTGGACCAAATTGGGCACAAAGACCCAATACATTCAAATTTTAATACTGGTGGGGTTGTGGGGGGGATTGATTTTGTCACTTGGGAGTTGTAGTGCTGGAATTTATGGTTCATCTACAATTAAATAGCCTTCTGAACTCCACTAATGATTGAACTGAACCAAACTTGGCACACAGAACTCCCATGATCAGCAGAAAATACTGGAAGGGTTTGGTGGGCACTGATCTTGAGTTTTGGAGTTGTAGTTCACCTATATCCAGAGAGCACTGTGGGCTCACACAATGATGGGTCTGGACCAAGCTTGGCTCAAATACTCAACATGCCCAAATGTGAATACTGGTGGAGTTTAGGGAAAACAGACCCTGACATTTGGAAGTTATAGTTGCTGGGATTTATAGTTCACTTACAGTCAAAGAGCATTCTGAACCCCACCAATGATAGAATTGTGCCAAACCTCCCACACAGAACCCTCATAATCAACAGAAAATACTGTGTTTTCTGATGGTCTTTGGTGATCTCTCTGACACCCCCTCATGACCCCTCCAAGGGTCCTGAGCCCCAGGTTGAGAAATGCTGCTCTAGATCCTCCGGGATAACTTTATGATAAGCTGGGTTGCTGTGTAAGTTGGCCATAGAAGTGTTCTGTCTAGAAATGTATATGTCCTCCAGCATGACTTCTAGTAGAAGCTGACCAGAGTCACCTTGGAGGACCTAGATCAGTGGTTTTCAGCCTGTGGACCCCCAGATGTTTTGGTAAACTGACTGGAATTTCTGGGAGTTGTAAACCAAACACCTGGAAACCAACAGGTTGAGAACCACTGACCTAGATGTTCTGGAAGAGCATATTAATCAAGTCAGCTAAAGTTAAACCTGCAAATGTAAAGGGCCAATTGTAACTATTTTAATACACAGTTACAATACATCCAGAAATATATAACATTTATCAGTGACTACCTACTGTATACTACTCTCTCAAAGATCCAAGGTACCAGTTTCTAGGAGTTAACAGTGGAAGAAGACTGTTGCTCTGGTGTCCACTTGTGGGTTTCTGTGAGCATCCAAGTGCAGAAAAAAAGGATGTTGAATTAGGAGGATCTCGGGTCTGATCCATCAATGCTGGTCTCCTCTTCTTAAGTGTCATGGGGCATTGAGCTCCTCATGTTCATCCTCAGCCCATCCAGGTTTTGATTCAGCATGTTTACCTTAGGTCTTGTGTATTTCCATGCAGGTTTATGGAGCTGGTTCCAGAAATATGGACAATAGTAGATTGTTTCAGAGTTTTCAACAATGCTAGATTTTATCTTTCTTAAAATAATATTGAATGTTCTGTGTGCACATGCCTTCAAGTCATCTGTCAACTTAAAGCAACCTTATGAAGTTTGTAGGGTTTACTTAGGCAGGTAGTCCTCATAGTTGATTTTGCCAGTTCCAAGTAGTAAGCAGGGCTGACCCTGCTTTGCTTCCAAGATCAGATGGGAGCTGGTATTTTTAGGGTCTTTAGGTCTGACTGGATTTCATACTATTTCCTTCCCCCCCCCCCCCCCAAAACGCATTGTTAACATTTAAGTACTCATGCTGACTTCTGCTTTCCTGTTTCTTCCATCTTCCTTTTCCCTTTTTCATTGTGTTGTTCTCCTTCTGTTAACAGAAAGCCTTTCTCTACTGCAATATGAGACTTTCTGCACCTTTTAATCTATCTGCATAAAGTAGTGAGGTGAATTTGTCAGTCAGGCTGTGTGACTGGGTCCTGTTTTCTTATAACCTGCTGGGCTGCAGTGACTTACACAGAAACATACTATAGCTTCAGGAAAGGTTCTGTCATCTAATCAACCAAAGCAGCTTACAGCTGTGTTCTTAATTGTGCCTGAGCTGGGCTTGTCAGCTGACTCTGGAAGCCAAACCTAGTAGAGATGAACTTACTCATTTTTCTCCTGCAGTCAGCAAGTGTCAGAGAGCCAAAATGCTGATTTAGTCTGTAAGGTAAATGGGGACCAGCACACTCTGTTGCCTCGCCAATGATCTGGAAGCTACGTGGTGTCACTAAGGTTTTGTAGACAGTTCTGAGAATATTACTGCTAGTGTACTGCATGCTCAGCTTTTCATATAAGTGACCATCAAGTAGCTCTGTTCTGACAAAGGACTCAAGGTGGCTTACAACCAGCAGTTGATACAGTTGTTAGGGAAGGACATGGAGAGTCTTAGGGGTGATATTGTTTAAACAATGCACTCATCTTAAAAATTTCAGAACCATGAAAATTAGCATTGGAGATCTCTATCTTGCAACTTTGTCCTCTAGCACTCATTCATATTCAATCACATCTATGTAGCTGCTTCATCTGCAGCATTTCAAGTACACTTATTTATATTTAAACTTGATATTTATCCTATCTTTTTCATATAAACATGGGAATCTTAGGGATATGCCCTTTCTCTGGTACCAGAGAGTATTTAATGGAAGTCTTGGGATCTGAGATTATTTGCCTTTGCAGCACAGAAGCTGAGGTAGTGACTTGCCTAAGCGCACAACCCTGACCTCAAGCAGCTACACATCTTAGTTTAAATTTACAGAGACAGTAGTTAATTATCTCTACTAAGTGTCCAGTTTCTTCAGCATTCTGCTAACTTAAGTTAAAGTGCCTGTAATATATGTATGCTAAAGTTGGAAAGAGATGATATCCCTACACCAAAAACTGCATTCAGCAACCTCTGTAAATCATAAAAATTAAGAGAAGTTTTTTGGATAGTTTATTCTGTTTCTGTTAGTAAGACAAAGAGCAAGCAGCCATACAGGGCTTAGAACCTCTACTGTTCACCTGATATTCTACTCAATTCAGCAGGTGTTCGTCTTGCACTTCCAATCATAGCTTTGCGGCCATATGAATTAAAAATTTGCTTTCTATATAAATAAAAATGTAATGTATGTTCGTAGGATTAACATAACTCAAAAACCACTAGACGAATTGATACCAAAAGTGACCATCACTCATAAAACACTGAAAAACACAGCAGAAGAGGCTTAAAAAGCAAAAAAAAAAACCCACAAAAATTACATTACAACACATGTGCAAAACCACATATATATATACGAAAACACACATATACACAAATAGATATACACACACAGAACACATATACACAGGCTAGGCCACAGCAACGCATGGCAGGGAACAGCTAGTTTAAAATATGAAAGCTTAAATTTTAAGCTGTTTTCTTAAGTCAAAACTACATTAGAACACTTTTTCATATTTGTGTAGAATTGTAAAATGCATTCAAACCAATTTTGTTACCTGAGTTAAATGATTTTGGAGAGATTCAATGAATTGTGGATTAAATACTGAAATAACAAGGGGGAAACAACCATTTTCCCCCCAGTGAGTGTAGATAGTGTTTGACATCTTGTGCTGGAGTTTCTTTTGAGTTGTGGTGCTTCCGTTATATATCATGCATTGGAGATAGTGAACTGTAATCTTTAAAAAAATTGCTAAAATATATGTATTAATCATAAAAATGTCAGGAGACTCCTTTTGAGCATATTGAACTTTACTAATATAGCTACTTCTTTGAAAAAGGCGCTATCTCCTTTATGTCTTAACATGGAATCAGTGCACAAAATGGCTTAGAAATACACAAAATAGCTTTGAAATGACAGGCAGATTTTAATAGTGTAATTTTAAATAACAGTTCATGGCATTCATAATTTAATAGATAACTTTTCAAAGCTAGAAAGTGTGATGAGGCAATTTAGAATGTGATGGAGCGTCAAACCTAACCCCATAACTGCTACTTACTCTTAAAACAGCATAGCCCCCATACCTATGGGACCAGTACCTATGGTTTCATCTACCTAGTTCTGACAAAATGTGCTCTCTCCAGGAATATTCTAGATCCCCCATGCCATTCAATTGTATTTTTTCACCACAAGTTACCATAGGGGTATGTTGGGGGCCTAGCAAATTCTATAAAAGATATCTCTTTAAGAATTTTCTTTGTTCTCCAGTGTGACTTTATGCTAACTTCTGGTGAAAGTTGTTCATTTTGGTAGGGTTCACTATTATCCATAGTTTTCTGTTTCCATGGTAAGTTCAGGAATGTATCCCCTGCAAATGTTTGGGGAGGGACATACTGTATTTCAGGAATTGTTTATTTTAAAACACTTTGTACTTGGGCATGTTATTGTGAATCCAAACACTTGAGAGCTCTCTGATAGGGTTCTGTGTTGAAATGGAATTGTCAGATTTGCCAGAGAAGGCTTGCCATATGAAAATGCAAGAGTATTTGTAGGAAAACAAAAGGTACATATATGTGTGATGATTTCAAAGACTGATATTTATGTTCGGATAAGTGTGAGTCAGATCAAATGCCTGATATTTGTTATACATACTTATCAAGAATAAGCATCCCCTTCTACGAACCTGCCAGGGCCCTGATTTCTGCAGGAGAGGCCCTTCTCTTGGTCCCACCTCCATCTCAAGCCTGGTTGGTGGGAACGAGTGAATAGGCCTTCCTTCTCCATAGCTGTCCCTCAACTCTGGAACTCCCTGCCTCTGGAACTCCTGACAGCAAGCTAAAATATTTTGATGCAGGAAGGCTTTTAAAGAAGATTTTAAAGATCAATTCAGTGGGTGCTGTGGTTTTAAACTGAATATGTTTAATTCAGTTTTAATGGTTGCATATTTGTATATTTTAAATTGCGTGCGAATGCTTTTATGTCAAGCCGCTTTAAGGAAAGATAAAGCAATGTATAAATAATAATAATAATTGTCGAAGGCTTTCATGGCTGGAATCACTCAGATCTTGTGGGTTTTTTCGGGCTATAATGCCATGTTCTAGAGGCATTTCTCCTGACGTTTCGCCTGCATCTATGGCAAGCTTCCTCAGAGGGTGAGGTCTGCTGGAGCTGGGAAAAAAGGGGGTTTATATATCTGTGGAATGACCAGGGTGAGACAAAAGGCTTTTGTAAGTTGGGCTAGGTGTGAATCTTTTCAACTGACCACCTTGATTAGCATACAATGGGCTGACTGTGCCTGGAGCAAACTCTTCTTGAAAGGTGATTAGATGTCCCTGCCTGTTTTTCTCTCTGCTGTTTTAATTTTAGAATTTTTTAATACTGGTAGCCAGACTTTGTTCATTTTCATGGTTTCTTCCTTTCTGTTGAAATTGTCCACATGTTTGTGGATTTCAATGGCTTCTCTGTGCAGTCTGACATGGTGGTTGTGAGAGTGGTCCAGCATTTTTGTGTTCTCAAATAAAATGCTGTGTCCAGGTTGGTTCATCAGGTGCTCTGCTATGGCTGATTTCTCTGGTTGGAGTAGTCTGCAGTGCCTTTCATGTTCCTGGATTCTTGTTTGGGCGCTGCGTTTGGTGGTCCCTATGTAGACTTGTCCACAGCTGCATGGTATACGGTAGACTCCTGCAGAGGTGAGAGGATCCCTCTTGTCCTTTGCTGAACGTAGCATTTGTTGGATTTTCTTGGTGGGTTTGTAGATTGTTTGTATGTTGTGTTTCCTCATCAGCTTCCCTATGCGATCAGTGGTTCCCTTGATGTATGGCAGGAACACTTTTCCTCTGGGTGGATCTTCATTTTTACTCTTGTGGCTTGTTCTTGGTCTTGCAGCTCTTCTGATGTCTGAGGTGGAGTATCCATTGGGTCAAAAAAGTAAAAAAAGAAGCACCATCAAAGCCTTGGCAGACCGTGCAAAAAGAATCTGTGAACCCCACCTCCTCCAAGATGAACTGAACCACCTCAACTGGGCTCTACAGGCCAATGGATACTCCACCTCAGACATCAGAAGAGCTGCAAGACCAAGAACAAGCCACAAGAGTAAAAATGAAGATCCACCCAGAGGAAAAGTGTTCCTGCCATACATCAAGGGAACCACTGATCGCATAGGGAAGCTGATGAGGAAACACAACATACAAACAATCTACAAACCCACCAAGAAAATCCAACAAATGCTACGTTCAGCAAAGGACAAGAGGGATCCTCTCACCTCTGCAGGAGTCTACCGTATACCATGCAGCTGTGGACAAGTCTACATAGGGACCACCAAACGCAGCGCCCAAACAAGAATCCAGGAACATGAAAGGCACTGCAGACTACTCCAACCAGAGAAATCAGCCATAGCAGAGCACCTGATGAACCAACCTGGACACAGCATTTTATTTGAGAACACAAAAATGCTGGACCACTCTCACAACCACCATGTCAGACTGCACAGAGAAGCCATTGAAATCCACAAACATGTGGACAATTTCAACAGAAAGGAAGAAACCATGAAAATGAACAAAGTCTGGCCACCAGTATTAAAAAATTCTAAAATTAAAACAGCAGAGAGAAAAACAGGCAGGGACATCTAATCACCTTTCAAGAAGAGTTTGCTCCAGGCACAGTCAGCCCATTGTATGCTAATCAAGGTGGTCAGTTGAAAAGATTCACACCTAGCCCAACTTACAAAAGCCTTTTGTCTCACCCTGGTCATTCCACAGATATATAAACCCCTTTTTTTCCCAGCTCCAGCAGACCTCACCCTCTGAGGAAGCTTGCCATAGATGCAGGCGAAACGTCAGGAGAAATGCCTCTAGAACATGGCATTATAGCCCGAAAAAACCCACAAGATCTGAATAATAATAATAATAATAATAATAATAATAATAAATCAAACGTATTTGACAGACTAGACAGGAGCTGCTTATCACCAATGATAGAATTTTCATAGTAATTATATTTGAGATTTTGGGCATTCCTTCAAATAAAGGCATAACCTCTCAGTTTTGTTTTCTCAAATCTAACTTCTTTGGAAACAGAAACCAAGGGAAATCGAGGAAGTATATGTTTGCAGAAAAATGCCATTATGTCAAATGGGAGTTATTCCCTGGTAGGGATATGTTGGATTTCAGTTGGATATTAGGTACATGCCTGCTACCAGCACTAGGTCCCAATCTGTGTGGCTGAAACTTGATATATTCAGTTTCTGTTCCTTATGTAAATCATAACTGTATTTTGGGAACCAGAAGTTATTTCAAGTTCAAAACTCTTCCAGAGCAACACTTGGTTTTATGTGAGTCTTGATCAAAAGCCAGTCCTTTGCTTACCTATAGCTGGAGCCCCCGGTGGTGCAGTGGATTAAACTGCTGAGCTGCTGAACTTGCATACCAAAAGGTCGCAGGTTCAAATCCCGGGAGTGGCATGAGCTCCCGCTGTTAGCCGCAGCTTCTGCCAACCTAACAGTTCAAAAACATGCAAATGTGAGTAGATCAATAGGTAGTACTCCAGTGGGAAGGTAACAGCGCTTCCTGCAGTCATGACTTTGAAGGTATCTATGGACAACCCCAACTCTTTGGCTTAGAAATGGAAATGAGCAACCACTCCCAGAGTCACATATGATTGGTCTTAATGTCAGGGGAAAACCTTTACCTTTACCTTGTCTGGTATCAGCATTTGGAGAGCTAGCATAGGCCAATGGTTTTGGGTGTTGGATGAGGACTTTGGAAGACCAGGATTAAATCCATTTTCAGCTGTAGAAACTTACTGAGTGACCTTAACCAAGCCTCAAACTCTCAATCAAACTTCTGAATTCATCTTGCCAAGAAAACATCATGATAGCGCTGCTGTAAGTCCAATTTGTCTTATAGTAAAATGACTATAAATTACAGTGTCTATGCCATCTTCTCTTTCCCCAAAAATGTGAATGTTCTTTAAAAACTTTCTGAATAAGTTTAAGCATTTTTTGGTAGCATCACTATCTCCTATGTTAATGAACTACCAATTTACATACAGCTGTTGCAAAAAAAAAAACTGTCATAGGGAGGCGTTTGGTAACAATTGCCTGCTGCTTTTCCTGGTATATATTTTTCAGACAAAGAATCTGTTTGTTCACACACAGTCTCTGCTACACAAAGGCACATAAATCATTTGTCATCCAAAATTAGACAGTGTCAGCCCAGCCTGTGTAAATATATAAACAAGTACCATGTCACTAATTAAATTACGTTATTTGGATGTTTTCTATAGTGAGTTTTGCAACCAGCTTCAACAGGGTTTTCTCCCATCTTAAAAATTAGGGCACAATAATTGAACAAGTTCTACTGGTTTTATGATTTTTTTTAAAAAAGGAAAGTGTTGTGTGTTTCTGGAAAGTCACAGTGATTAGACTCCTGAGACCTTGGGTATAAATCCATGACTGAAAAGGGTTTCTTGGGAATCCCTTTGACCAGGGTAAAAGGACAACAGATTTTCCCTTGGACAGAATTATACCTCTTTTGTTTTGACGCAAAGTATAGATAGCAACAGAAGATGTGTATGTGTATCCATAAAATGAGGCCAAACACATCTCTTACACAACTCTTCCATGGATGGACATGAGAATATTTCTAGTATTATTCTACAGGTTTCAGACATTGATACTGGCCAAATGATAATATACAGAGAAATCATTCCCTGGAAAACTACTGCTCAAATAAATGTATTAACCCCTACAATGCAGGAGATGTGGGCAGCCCTTCTTTTATAAAATGTTGGTTCTGAAGAGAAAGGCATCCATGTAAGAACATTGTATTTAGCATTTCTTAAGCTTGAGTAATAATAATAATAATAATAATAATAATAATAATAATAATACTTTATTTGTATCCCACCACCATCTCTTCTAAGGGAGTCGGAGCATTTTACACACAATAATAGTGCAGACAATTATGTAACAATAGAAACAAATTAAATCAACAAACAATGCTCATCAATGAAAACAACTAATCAATATTCGAACAGTAACATCTCAAATTAATAGAAACCATCCTTCATAAAGTGCAGCTGAACAGTGATTATGTTATGGAAGAAGGCTTCTATCCCCCAAATCCTTAAAAAGAAATATGTTTGAATGAAAACAAGCCTGAGCAGGACAAATACATTAAAAATATGTCTAGGCACAACTTGACATATTACAATATATCTCACGGGTTTTTAAATGAACAAAACAGAGGAATTCAGTAATAAAACTTCTTAACTTAGTCAAAACTTTAATAAATGAGCAAAGAAAGAATTCGCTCCATTTCAGTTGGTGATTCCTAAGAGGCCTAAATGGCAAATCCTTGGTGGGTCCAGACCAGAATTCCAAAGAAAACCTGATTGTAAGATATTTTCCCTGCTGAACCGTGTGTTTATTGTCCACCAACTATATGATCAAGCCATGATTTGAAGTGGCATTATACCCTGGTTTGCTCTGAAGAGGCAATGTTTGTTGTTCCATTCCTGTCATAAAGGCAATGTATCCCTCCCTAGATTGCTCATTCATGTTTCAGATTATTAATCATCTGACCCACCATCTTTAAAAAAAAACAGGATTTCATAGGTTTTGATTTACTTGATTTGCTTGATTTGATTTGTTTGGGCAGGGGTATATTACATTTGGATTAACAGCTTTTGGTATAGGTTGGAACTATTATCACAGCCTGGAATCCTGATTTGAGTGAAATAGGACAAAAATCCCTCTACATGTGTGCGTGTTTAATATGACGTATAAGCATATAACATGTAACACTGCTGGAATTGTGCTTGTAATCTTGATAGGTCTGAAATGAAGTTTGATTTCATGATATCTAAGAAATAGGCTGCAGTGGTGCAGCGGGTTAAACTGCTAAGCTGCAGAACTTGCTGACTGCATGATGGGGTGAGCTCCTGTTGTTAACCCCAGCTTCTGCCAACTTAGCATTTGAAAACATTCAAACATGAGTAAATAAATAGGTACAACTTCGACGGGAAGGTGATCATACTCCATGCAGTCATGCCGGCCACATGACCTTGGAAGTGTCTACGGACAACGCCGGCTCTTTGGCTTAGAAATGGAGATGAGCACCACCCTCCAGAGTTGGACACAACTAGACTTAAGGGGAAACCTTAAGTCTAGTTAGCACAGATATAAAGAACATGTAATAATAAGCAGAATATGATTAGGCCTCTGAAATCTTTAATGTGGGGGAATGAGGGAGTGATCTGGGTTGCTATTCATGGATATGTTTCATATTAATAGGTCTTACTCATAGTGAGTATCTCTCCACTGTTTTGGCATTTCTAGCTTTCAGTGACAATCCCTCCAAAGCAGAAATGAAAATACTTTTAAAACCAGCTGAAGAGTTTTATTACCTTGATGCCTCATGAAGTATTTTCAAGGTGTATCTATTCATGAGAAAGAAAAGTGTATGAATAGTTTTAATTGCTGAGGGCAAATAACACAGGGCTGTTGAGACTGTAAAATATGCTGCAGAGATTGGATTCAAAATTGCCCTCAGCACCTATAAACCAGTATATCTAGTCTTTTGCTGAAGATGGAGCATGGGAGTCAAGTAATAATTTTGCACATCTGAAAATACACGTTGTGAAATCACATACACACCAGAACTGTGCACTTTTACAATTTATACATAAATGTGTGTATGTCTTGCTTAGTAAAAAAAAGTTAACAAAAGGATCGGATTAAAAGTGATTAGGAATTGGTCACAACAGAAATGAAAACCGTTGGACTTCTCAGGCAGTGAGAATAAAGGGGCCACTCATGTGATTTTGTGTGCAGCCAAACTTGTGTAATGTTGACATTAACTCAGAATTTGAGAGAGTACTGTCCTGGAAGCATTATTGTTTATTGATTTGCTTTATACTTGTGCTAATAATGTTTAAAATTCTGCCTGTTTTAAAATTGTAGGTAAACACTCCTTTTTCAAAGACAATTAGGGTTAGATTAAACGCATAGTTTTAAGATTTTGGAAGGAGTGTCATGACATTGTTGCTAACATAAAATACAGGTCATAGTTGAATATAGGTGAGATTATTTAAATCATATTTATTTAAATAGCTGATGTAAAGATTTTTAATGCATGATTTACATGACTTAAGAAAAACCTAATCTCAATAATGGATTTCAATAAATGTTTCCCTGCCACTTTGCCCCATGTATTTTGAAAAATGATGTAAATCTGAACACTAAAATATGTGAATGTGCAATGCTTCTGCGACGAAAGCATTGTCTCTCTGCACCGTATCCCTCTGCTTTTTTGGCTCACCTTTACCTACATGATCCTAGTTTCTCTCAGCCATTGTCCTTATATATCATGTTACTTTAGTCAGCTAAGAAACAGAAACTGAAAGCCCTGAACTCGAAGTGGGAACTGGTAATTACTGTTCATTGCTGGAACTGACTAGAGCCATGCTGAACCCAGACTTCACATATACTGTTTGAATTTTTGAAATAAAAAATGTTGCATGTGATAGGAAATCCCAACCTGTGGCTTTTAGTGTGTGAGAGCTGTTTCATACATGAAGCTTCTAATGACGATACAAGAATCTCCTTTCTCTTCTCCCTTCTCTGATAACTCTGGCTCTCCGGCCAGCATCAGTAGATGCAATGAGCAACAACTTCCAGCATTTTGCACTTGGAGCATCAACCAACTTACATTTAACATGGGACAAACCCACATTAGTGCATATTGGTCATTAGTGGATGCCATGGTATCCATTTCACCCCCACATCATTTGACCTGTGTAGATGGGCCCTTATCCAATGGATTAACCTTCACATTTCTGAATTTCTTAGGTGAGTAGGCATGGTTTCAGGTTATCTGATAATGAGTCAAAGAAACAGAGAGAGATCCCTTCCTAATAAACATAATCTCTGTTTTGAATAAAAAGGGACCCATCATAGATGGGAAAGAAAATACACATTTTCTGAACCATCCTTGATAATGCAATGCAAACATGCTTTACACAGAGATTATTTTTCACCAGGAAAGTTTAAATAATAAAGGAGAATTGTAGGTTTTGTGTTTGTAAGGCATATGATTGATTGTTTACATTGCTTAAGTTGGTGCAAGAAATTTTATCCAATGTCACCATCTCACTGGATTGAGAAGGAGGTTTTCTTAGTGGGTCTACCTTAAGGTTCGTGTTGTTATGTCCAGTCTCTGTACAGTGCAATCCCTGTATCCTGTATCCACTGGGAATACATTTTTGAACCTACAATGGAAAAAGGAAACCATGACTAATAATGAAGCCTATTGAATAATGAATATTGAATAATGAATTACTTCTGCCAGAGGTTATCATAAAGTTGCATGATAGAAGATTTCTAGCAAGGTACCCTCTCTGGGAGTTTGCTAGGTCCTCTAAGACTATTCTGTGGTAACTTCCAGTGGAAAAATGTCAGTCACCTGGAAAACCTAAAAAAATCCTAGAAAGTACATATTTTGTTGGATAGAACTAAGTGACACTTGTGGGGCTACTCCTGCATGTGCAGGGATCATGTTGTATTCTAAACACTTATCTTTAGATATGGAGATAGAGAAGAGCCCTCAGTGTTATATCTTATACTAAATTCTATTGGGAAAAGGTATTTGGAAAAGTAAATTAACCTTCAGCATATCTACAGTGCATTTATGACAATTTAAAGAAGAGAATTACAAGAATCTTATTATGGACATATTTTTATTCATTTTAGCTCATCTTGAAATACATTTAGGGAACATAATTTTGAATAAATTATAAATAAGAATGACTATAGTCTGGAGAAATCAGAGTAATGCAAGTTAAGTACTGCGACACTTGGCACTATAGGTCCTTCTCACTCCACGAGAATGCTCCATAACAATGATCTTCATGGTGCTGGCTTACAAACTTTAATTCTGATATATGGCTCGTATTTCCTGTCATGATTAATCTTGTGTGAGATTGGTCAGTATAATAACCTACATGTATGACACATTAATGAAAGGCAAACATATCTCTCTCTGTTGGCCATGATATGGAAATCTTCATGTTCATCACTGAGATTTATCCTTGAATTTAAACCAAAGGTGGCTTTATCTTTACATGTTGCTTCTCAACTTTCAGTGTAGGAAACACAATAAGGGGCCAGATGGCCTGCTAAAGCAAAGTAATTCTTTATATTAGCTTCATTCCTTGTAGAGTCAACATAAGATCATTCCTAGAACAATAACTGCTGAAAAAGAAACTTTCTTTCCTTATGATTAATGCACAATAAAATATTTTTATCCTTATGTGTTTGGGGTGTAATTATCTGCTCGCTATCCACAAATTCCTATAAACTTGTTTTCTGCTTTCAGTACAACTCTGAAGGCAACATAACACTGCATGCTTATTGGATTAATGTTGATTAGCTTGAAAGAATAATCACCATCCTTTTACCTCTTTAAAACCCCAGAATAACTCCAGCTCTTAAAATAACAGGAAGGACTATGTTATAATTTAAAAGCTGTCCCTTAATGTGGTCAGTTCTTTGTCCTAATTCCAAAAAGGATTTTAATTAAGATGTCAAGTTCCATAGTAATAGCAGTCCTGCTTAGTGTAATAGCATATTCGAGAACAATCAATGCTAAAATGCCATCTTGCTTGATTAAAAGCGCAATCCAATTCAACACTAAGTTACAAAGCCAATAGAATAGTCAATATATTGCCTTATTGTCATAATGTACTCAAAAGATATATCTTTTTCTTTAACTGTAATAGTTGTGACTCTTTAAGTACTGCTACAATTATTTTAATGTAGTATCCAAGTTTTGTACCTTTTTTCCTAAGTCTAAACTCCATAAATAAGATATTGATAAGCTGGCGAACTCTTGTTCTCCATTTCATTATCCTTTATTTTAATCTCTTTTCTAGGTCAATGTTCGAGTTACCACAATGGATGCAGAACTGGAGTTTGCCATCCAGCCTAATACAACAGGCAAACAGCTGTTTGACCAGGTTAGTATGGATATATCTGCTATTGTCTTCCAGCATTTTTATACCTGAGTAGTTGACCTTTTCTGTAGACAGAAAGTCTTAGAATGCATGTGTTTGAAACCTTGACAATATGCCTGTTTATTTATCGATAAATAGAAGCGAGTTGAGGGTAGAGTTAAAATGCATTTAACAACCAAATATGTCTGTTGGAAAAGGCTGAAGAAGGGATCCGGAAACTTTAGATAGGACTCTATGGGTGAATTGTAGGCGTACTCTTAAAATGGCTTTTTTTGTGTGTGTCAGGAGCAACTTGAGAAACTTCTGGTGTGAGAGAATTGGCTGTCTGGAAGGACATTGCCCAGGGAATGCTCGAATGTTTGATGTTTTACCATCCTTGTGGAAGGCTTCTCTCATGCCCCCACATGGGGAGCTGGAGCTGACAGAGGGAACTCAACCTGCTCTTACCGTATTCGAGCCACTGACCTGTCAGTCAGCAGTCCTTCTGGCACAAGTGTTTAACCCATTGCGCCACCGGGGGCTCCCTTAAAATAGCTGCCCTTTGAGATTCACACTCAGAAAATGTCTGCCATAATTTTTGTTACTGCTTTTGTGGTATTGCCTTTGCACTTTCTGTATTTTGCATGTTTGTACCCTTGTGTGTTTTGTGAGCTACCCCAAGTCCCTTTGGGAAATGGTGGTGGGGTATAAATAAATATTATTATTATTATTATTATTATTATTATTATTATTTTGTGGGTAGTCCTAAATTACACAATGTATGTGTGTGTGTAATTATATTACTTTTCTGAATTGACAGTTTCTGCTTCATTGCTTGTTTCACAGAGCATGGCTCTCAGGCAAGTGACTTAGCCAAGAACTGGTCTAGAACAGAGACAAAGTCTGAGCCCAAACATATCTGTCCTCATAATGAACTGGGAATGTTCAGATAAATAGACGTCATGAGCACTGGTGGTCAAATAGACACACAACCAAGGCACAAAATAGACCATATGTAGAAAAAGGGGGAAATGCATTGGGTCCATAAAGTCTCTGATACCATTTAAATGGTAAAGAGATTTCAGATAAATAGAATCGTAGAGTTGAAAGAGACCTTGTTGGCCATCCAATCCAACTCCCTGCCAAGAAGCAGGAAAATTGCATTCAAAACACCCCCGGCAGATGGCCATCCCGCCTCTGTTTAGAAGCCTCCAAAGAATGAGCCTCCACCACAGAGAGTTCCACTGCTGAACAGTTCTCACAGTGAGGAAGTTCTCCCTAATGTTCAGGTGGAATCTCCTTTCCTGTAGTTTGAAGCCATTGTTCCATGCCCTAGTCTCCAAGGCAGCAGAAAACAAGCTTGCTCCCTCCTCCCTATGACTATCCCTTGTATATTTATATATGGCTATCATGCCTCCTCTCAGCCTTCTCTTTTGCAGGCTAAACATGCCCAGCTCTTTAAGCCACTCCTCATAGGGCTTTTCTCCAGACCCTTGATCATTTGAAATTTTATGAACACCCTGTATTACCCACAAAAGAATAAATCAACTCACATTTAATGCAATCCTGCAAAATGCACATGTGCTGCTACCTTCTTTAGTGTCACCTTCCATACATTGCCTATCACTCTTTCTAATCTCCCATATTTCCTACTCCTAGTTTACCCTTTCCCTGGTTGTGGTTGAATGCCCTTCAAAAAGAAGCCCTAGGGTATAGCCATCTACCACATTTATTTGCTGAAAACACCTCTGCAGCCTACTTAGGGTCCAGCGGCATTATTTATAGAAATGATGGTACTGACAAGTCATGCTTGTAGTTCACCAGCCTTCCCAATTCATTTTTAAAGTCTTTAAAACAATTATGAGGAGCAGTCTACTTGGCAGACAGCACTGTGGGATTCATATTCTTAAAAATCTGCATCACAGATAATTAAGGAGAATAAAGAGGGCGCTTGCTGTCTCTTTTGGATAACAGGAAATGGAAGGAAGCCTTTGACAATAAAATAAAGAATTGCTTTAAATGCATTAGGGACTTAAAAGTGCTCAGTATCAGGGGTCGTAATGTGATGCTGTTGGATCAAAACTGTAATATTCAAAGGATAAAGTAATAATGTGTATTATTTTGTAACTCAGGTGTGTCGGACATGTACATATCGAAATAAAAGATAATCCTTTATTTTTAAAATTGATAGAATAAATCAATGTTGGACTTGTTCTGTTATGACACTGCAGTGTTTTTTTTTCTTGCCCACCATTAACCTTTCCTGAACAACAGGTAATCAGTTAATAAAAGCTGGTTGATTAATTGGCTGTTAATGAATTATATCTAGTGTCCACGTACATGTTCTTTTACACTGAATCAACATATGTAATTGTGGGAGTAAGTATTAATCATACTTAAACTACTCAGCATCTGCCATTACAGGGAGATTAACAAATGGGAAGAAGAAAATACCCTGTAATAATGAGGAAGTGGTAATGACTTAATAGTCTGTATCCGAAGAGAACTGTGAAGAGACTTAATGTGTTTGATTTATACACTTTGGAAATTGATTCCTGTTTTGTTATTGTATATGGTCAGCAGGGACCGTTCATTTTGTAAGTGGAAGGTCTATCCTATCCTGCTTTCAACTTGAGATTTTTTTCAAGGATTTATTTGCCACTTGTAGCATAATATGGGGAGATTAAGAAGGCCTGTAAACATGCCTGAATATGAGGAATGGGTGTGAGAGAGGGGTGCCAGGGAGTGATCCCATTTTGTCTTAATGCAGGGATTGCAAGCAAGTGGAGGTATTTTTTCAACTGTGACCACTTTGCTATCCTTTTTGAGGGAGAGGCCCACCTGGCAGAGCTACAGTTACAAGGCATATATATGGGGTTCTGGGTTTGATAGTGGAATAATAAATGTACCATATTTGTGGTGTTGTGTTATCTTTAGTTAAGAAATTGGAAACATTATGCCTTATTAAAAGGCATGCAATTGTTTCTCTTTGCTATTTCAGGGAATACTTGTTTAAGTGGGGTGAGAGGGTGCGTTGTCAGGGTGAGGGAAAGTATTGTATCAAAGATCAATCACTTAAACTTTTAACCAGTTTTCAAAGTGAAGAAAGGAGATTTTGTTAATAAATAACAAGAAGTTAGCAGTCCATTATTTGCAAGTGTTTTAACCCTTTGTAAGCAAGGGTTATCTAAGAATGGAAGGATCACAGCAAGTTTTTTCTTCTCACAGAGATACTGTAGACTCAGGGCCTGTCTACGCTGCCATATAATCCAGATTATTAAATCTGGTAATATGGATTTTATATGGCAATATAGAAGGGGCATCAGAAGCCTGGCAGAGCAAGTTGTAGGGTTCACGTTCTGCATTCCTTATGGAGGAATGCCTTGATGTTATTCTTTGTCATCAACATTGTCTTCTTATTCTCCTGTTAATCCACACAGCCGAGGAACTGAGAGGTTACTAGCAGCAACCTGCTTAGTGGAAGAAGCTACAAAACAAAGTTAAATTTCAGAATTATCTTCCAAATTGGGACACTGATTGCATCCTACATACTGTCTCCAAAAGTGTAAAGTTCAGACCGAAAATTATGGGCCTTCCATAGTTGGCATGGAGCTGTTCTGGTTGGGAAGGAAGGGGGTATTAATCAGATGTATTTGAAAAAGAGCAAATTGGAGAAGCACAGTTTAGACTACTGTACTGTTAGTATTGTAACAAGTTTGCAGGTTCTCTATTAGTAGCAACATTAGCAAGGCTATAAACCTTGCCCTAAGGGTGCCAGGAGCAACAGAGTAGAACAGAAGACTGCATGAATAAGCACTAATTGTTGT
This sequence comes from Anolis sagrei, assembly GCF_037176765.1. NCBI lineage: Eukaryota > Metazoa > Chordata > Lepidosauria > Squamata > Anolidae > Anolis > Anolis sagrei. The sequence goes on from NC_090021.1 coordinate 68,771,297, forward strand.
ATCAGGAGGAGGCAGCCTTTGATCTCTATCAGACAGTAATTCTTTTTTATATGTAATGGAAAACAATAAGACTTATTTTAATGGGTAATAATAAAGCAAGATCAGCAGAATCGGGGGAAGGGGGTTAAATATATTATGACAGTGTTGGAGCAGAACATGAATTGCCTTGGCCCAGAAACTATCAAGATGTTTGGAAATACAACACAGTACTGTTTTTCAAACATTTATAATAGATTAATTTGCCTTTTGGATGCTTTGGAGTCAAACTCCCACAGTTTGAATCCAAAGCATCTGGGAGCTGGAAGTCAGAACAACAGGAGGATCAAAATGCAGATAAAGCAGTTGCCCATGAGATATTTTCTATCTGTTTGGATGCAGGTGAAAGCTTTCATCCTTTGTGGGCTGTTAAAAGTGATAGTTTGGCATATAGGTTTTGTACAAATCTGTAGTAAGAAATTAAAATGGTCAAAATCCCATTGGCTGTGTTCAGTTCTAAAAATGAAGTCTTATCTTTGTTTGTAGTTTAAAAGTTTTCTGATTTCTTGTTACTTGTGTTGAAACACCACAATCTTTTTAGGATTGTCCATATTGCTCCTGTATAAAGATTCAGTGAACGCAAAACATCTTTGGTACAAAATCATACCATGTAGGGCTCTCTTACACTACACAATAATAGCATTGTTATTCCACTTTACTTGCCAAGGTGAATTCTGTGAACTCCTGGGTTCTGTGGTATTGTACTCATCAAGCTTCAGTCCATAAGATGTTGCCAATGCAATTAAAGTGGGCTCATGTTTTTGTGTTGTGTAAAGAAAAACCTAGCCATAGTTAGAGCAAGATGAAGAGGCAAAAATCCTAGAGGATTCCGTAGGACAAGTGGAGCAATAGTGCTGTAATCCTGTATTATAAAAGGATCCCTAATCTTGAAGCAGACACATCAGTAAAGGTGCCATGCTGTATATCAGTTTTTTAGGGCAGGGTCTTTACAACATTTCTTCCTTTTGAATAAGTATTTTAATCTATTAGGCCTGAGAAGAACAGCATATAGTTTTCTATCACCATTTGCTGGTCACAGCTGCTGATGTTTTGATGGTGTTCTTATGAACACCAGGATATTTCAGCACATTGCATTTGCAATAATTCCCTTGCCCCTCCAAATAGTGCTCTTGTTTTAAAATAATTGTTTTAGGTTACATACCTTTTTTCCCTAGTCTAGACTATATGTGGACGCCATATGTGTCTAAGAGAGTCTTCAAATGAAAGGAAAGGCCAGGGAAAATGGAGACCAGCCAACACTGGAAGGAAAGTAAACTACTACTGGGGTGTGGGCGTTTGAGGCTTCCATGTCCGAGATCCAGGTTTTAATCCAGGTTTGGCTGAACTCTCCAGGGTGCTGAACCCTCTTACTTAAGTGGTTTAGGGAAGGAGGATACTTGAAAAGCCAGCAAAAATCAGAGGGGAGGATAGGGAAGCATTTATAAAAGCGTACATGCTTTCCAGAGTAGTGGAAGGAAGCATGACAGTTAATATTAATTTGTATCTGTGCATGGGAGTGATTTATGGTTGTGCTTCCTGTTTAATACAAATGAATGTCTGTGAATTAATTTTAGAAGAATTTGTTCAGAGGTGGTTTTCCAAAATAGTGTCTTGCTGTTAAACATATTTTATGTTGGACCAGTTATTGTAGATTCAGATGAGCATTTACTGTTTTTCTTTTAGTTTCCTCATGGTAACTTTTCATGAAATGTTGCTGTATTAAATTTCATGGTTTCCCATTCTCCATAAGAGTCCTTTTATGACTGTGCCCACAGCTATTTGTGCCCACAGGTACAAAAAAAATGAAGATCCCTGGCATATCACTAAACAATCTTCTCTCTAGCTGTTCCATTTAATTTAATTTTGGCACAAGTCAATCCTCACTGTTGATCAACAGCAATCATCCTATCATAGTAAGTGTGCCTTTAGTTAGTTGTGGTGACATTGTTTAATGGCAGTAAGTTAAGTCTTTTAACTAAATTTAATCCAGTTGAAGGTATCAGAATACATTTATAATCATTAGATTGCACGTTTATTGAGACATGATCAGATCCACATTTCAAGTCTTCCCCAAGTAAACAACACAATTCCTAGAGCAGTGGTTCTCAACCTGTGGGTCCCCAGATGTTTTGGCCTTGGACCCAGAAATATTAACAGCTGGTAAATTGGCTGGGATTTCTGGAAGATGTAGGCCAAAACACCTGTGGACCCACAAGTTGAAAACCACTGTCCTAGAGTATTAGGTTTGAGTAGATATCAGAAGAGCTGCCTTGCCAAATGCTTTTAATAAAGTGGATGTACATAAATGGAATAAGCCATGATGATTGATGATCAAAATCTGAATACCTGTATAGAGCTGGCTATGCAAAATTACTTGCAGAGGAGATGTATGCAATGCATATAAACATATCTCAATTCCAAAAAGGAAGTTTTAAAACGAAATAAGAATTTTCACTATTAAAGGGGGGAATGTAGGTTATACTTAGTAGATCTGTGTTCATAATTACATGTCTGCTGTTAGGTCAGCCAATGTTTTGAAAGCAATTACAGTGTTCATTAAAAAAATTATCAGATCTGGAAACAGCCAGAAAGCTCAAGGACCAGAAAGGATCATTAATTGTGCTCATGTTGTTCTTGGGGATGGACTTAAATGGTCATGGGGAACATAAATTAACTTTAATTGGATTAATATTACTAAGACCAAAATATGTTGTTTCTCTTGGTTTCAAAATAAATTCTGAACATGGAAGTCTTTTCTATAATAGATTTTATATGGTTTTCCTTTCTGATATTGTCTGGGCCCTAAACATAGCATTAGAAACAAGTTTCAATATGCAGATTTTTAACACAGGCATCGTGCAGTAGAGAAAGTGTATTGATATTTTATATCCTTATTAGTAATTATTTGAGTACTTTCCAATATTACTTTCTGTAAAAGGGTATTAAAGACTATTTCTTTAAAGGATATTTGGGTATATCTTTTTTTTTTTTTTTTTACTATTTTTGCTCGGAAGTTCTTTGTGGGGATATTGTGTGTACAAGTACTCTATTTCTATTCAATTATTTCATGACCTCTGTTCTTGGACCTAAATTCAATTTTTAGCCTCAAACATTAAACACATTGAAGCAACTGCTGAACTGGTAAAACAAAAAATTGTGTATCCCATTGATTTAGTGATATTGTCTAGGTCACGACCATCAGTCATATTCAGTCATAGGTCTCTTTCTTTTTTCATAAGAAACTGCAAGTTTTTTCTGGTGTGAGGGAATTGGACGTCTGCAAGGACTTTGCCCAGGGGATGCCGGATGTTTTCCCATCCTGTGGGAGACTTCTCTCACGGCCTCGTATGGGAAGCTGGAGCTAACAGACAGGAGCTCATCCTGCTCTCCAGATTCGAACTACCAAACTTTCTGCCAGCAGACCTGCCGGCACAAGGGTTTAGCCCATTGCACCACCAGAGGCTGCGAGTAAAATACCTGAAACATTTCTAGGCAATACGTATGAATCCAACGCTTGCGTTGTAAGTTCATTAGCTTTTGCAAAGAAGATACATTCTGACTTCTTGAAAAAAATCATGGGATTGCTTCTGCAGAAATACAGTTGCGTATTAGATGGAATTCCGAATTGCTATACTGAGACATCTTTTTTCTAAGCTATTTTCCCAATGGAGGAGTTAGCATTGTGACTGTTGTTTGAGATACCAGTCTCTTCAAACTTATTTCCAGTACTAATGAGAATTGCTTACAGAAAATGTTATAAAATTGATGGAGAGAGACTGTAGCTTTTCATATATTTTGCTCCAAATAATATCGGCCCTTGCTCACATGGTGATTGGTCACATGACATGTGTAACAACATCTGGGAAAATAACAGGTTGTCTGCTTCTTTTTTTTGAAGCTTGCAAACAATGTTTTAGTTAACATGAAGGGAGGCTCATAGCTCACAAGTATGAATCCAAGCTGAATGTTCCTTGAGCAAGACTTGATTTCTTTCTCCTCTTTCTGTTTTATATCATATGTCTATATAAAATAGTTACACTTACTGCTCCTGGTTCTAATGATTTAAAGCATTGTGTTTCTTTTTTAAAAAAATAAATAAATATGTGACTAAAGATGTATTTACCTATCTACCTTGACCTGAATTTTGTGCACTAATTATATTCTGTTGAAACAGACACAAATGAATAATATGTCCTTTACTCAGCCTTTGAGACCATGTTTTCTTTTTGTCACTTGTATTGACACCAATATATATGGATAAATTTAAAAAATCCATTATCTTCCTTTATTCTTTATTTCTTTCCCATTTGAACTGGATAATCTCTGTGCCTGGGATAGTTCCACCAAATCTTGGTGTTTAAGTCAGCATTTCTTTTTGTGAGTAGAGCAGTGCTCAATATATTTGGGCAACCAGTTCAATAAGTCAGCTTCTGCAATCATTGTAAATACTTTTTGACTGATGATGTAAGTTCTTTGCTAATCTTTCAGGTGGTCAAGACTATAGGATTGCGTGAAGTCTGGTACTATGGTCTTCAGTATGTGGATAACAAAGGATTCCCAACCTGGCTGAAGCTTGACAAAAAGGTAAACAAAATGTGAAACCAACTTTAATGCAAGACACACACCCGAAAACCCCCCACAAATATCTTTCTGCACCTGTATGCCATGCTGTTTAATGTATAATATTCCTTAGGGTTTATGATCTACATCCAATAAAAAGGAAACATGCACCAAAATATCCACATTTTTTTTCTTTAAAAGCTGTCCTTGTCAGATTTTAACAATGCCTTTAAATGGGTTTGGGCTTGGGCACCTTCAAGGCAAGACACTTTGCTCATATCTCTGCTTGCCCTTACAAATCAAATAGGAAGAGTTATTTATTATTTACAGCATTTATATTCCACCCTTCTCACTCCGAAGGGGACTCAGGGTGGAGCACAACATATATACGGCAAACATTCAACATAAAACAAACTATAAATATACATGAACATTAAAATCAGTTGTTCAGTGACTACAGTCTGTCGTCATTAGTCTGAAATGAAATGTTTAGGAGAGAGGGGCATTTAAAGCATTTTCTGTTTGTATCAGCACTTTGAATTTTTCCTGACTAACCTTTGGAAGCCAGTACACCAATTCAGGCCAATGCTCCTAAATATCTCTGATGTGATTTTCAAAGATTAAACCTCTCAGCAGAAAGAAGGAAAAAGACAAACATATCATTGAAAGTTTGTTTAGCTTTCTTGTCATTAGTGTGCTCTGACAAACTGAATACTTACTTAATTTATATGCATGAATACTGACAAATAGAACTGTTTGTACATAGTCTAGTCTCAGCATGTTGTTGCCTACTCCAAACAGCTGGCTATTGTGTTTATTTCAATTAGCGGAACCTCTCAGTATACACTGCTTAATCTTCTAAAGGCTTTGCAGGACTAGTTGCCAGGCTGCCTAGAATGGGCTATTCTAATAGATGAATTATAGCATGGAGATTAGTCTAGACGCAGTCACTCTAAAGTTTTCGGGTTTTTCAAAATAGTAGAATAATCTTCTGAGCCATTATTCCCCCTTGTACAGTGGCTATTTAGACTAGTGCTGTGGTGAAAGAAATACACAGAAGTATTTTACTGTAGCCGCCTCCATACTAGCTAGTTACACACAAAGGTACTATTTTGTTTTTTCAGAGGAGACAAACAGTTGATGTCAGTCACCCTGAAGAAAGTTATATATGAGAGATTTTCCCCTTCCATCCTTGCAAATATTCAGTATGGCCTACACAAAATACTGGTCTATGTTTGGAATACTGATAAACTTGGAATTTGTCCCTGTAACATTTAACCCTATAACAAGTGAGCCAAAAAGACAGGCAAAAATCTACCGTCTTCTGTGTCTTCTCCAACTTTGTCTTCTATGTAATGAGATTTGAATTGCCTTAGAATATTGGGATGGAAGGGGACAGGGTTTCATGAAAAACAAATATGTCTACTCTTAGTGAAAAATCATAGACACAGGTTCAAGTGACTTTCTACAAACAGGTCTTAAAGTTACTAGTCATGTCTCTGAATGCTTAGTCTGGAAATTCTTCTGTTTGTTTCATGTAAAGTTGTGGAAGATTTTTTTAACTCCACAGCATATTTTAACATTATTTTGCATGAAACTTCTTCAAGTTTTGTGATCATTTTGGTCCTCATCAAAATAATCTGGTGGTTCTTCATACATTTAAAAAGGCTACAGTTGATAAACAATTATTATCATTCATTGGAAAATACCCAGTAAAGTAGAATATTCCATCCAAACACAGAAATTACAGTATGTCTCTATATTTTGGTTGATGAGTTTCCAGAACATTTCATTACAATGGCTACCCCAGTCTATCCTCTCTCTGATAAAGAAATGACTGTGAAGTGGTTTTACATGGTTACTGTTCAGAGTGTGATATAGGTCAAAAGATAGATTTGTAATATCTGGTAATTATTTAGAGTGTACACATTTATATATATTAGGGTGTGCGTTTATATGTATGTATTTGTGCAACTGTTATTTTTATGTATTGTTGAAGGCTTTCGTTGCCGGATTCACTGGGTTGCTGTGAGTTTTTCAGGCTGTATGGCGATGACATTTCACCTGTGTCTATGGCAAGTATTCTCAGAGGTTGTGAGGTAACAGCCTCTGAGGAGACCTGCCATAGGTGCAGGCGAAACGTCAGGAGATAATGCTTGTGGAACATGACTATACAGCCCAGAAAACTCACAGCAACCTTGTTATTTTTATGTCTTGTGTGTGCTAAAAGTTACTTTTCCTTTTGTTAATTTAAAAATGAGTTAGATTCCATATTATGTTTTTGGTTTCTAGTTTATTTTATGGTGTAGCATTGAACTTGATCAGTTATGTTCAACAGCATTGTTTTAGCATAAGACAGACAGTGTGAAGTAAAACCAGTTCCTGACAAGAAGAGATATTAGCCCCTATTATAGTAAAGCTATAAGATGAAAGACATTTAAAAGTACCTGCTATTGATAATCATTGGAAACTATAATGGTCAAAGAGTTTTAAGAGTCAGCAGGAAGTAAAAGCCAACAAACAAATGCATTTGCTTGAACATTGGATTTCTGAGCCTTAGTGAGTCAGTTCTTGATCAGAGGGTGGATAGACAGTATTATACAAATAGAGAATTCATTGCATGAGATTTAGAGGAGATGAAGGATCAGCATCTCTGCGCTGAATCTGCACAGTTTACAAGATATAAAGTAACTTGTTTTTAAAATAAATTGGATTGTTTTCAACAAGCTTTTCTTTCCTGCTGTTGCTTCCTGCCTGCCTCTCTTCTGCCATTTTCAGGTCTCGGCTCAAGAGGTCAAGAAAGAGAACCCACTGCAGTTCAAATTCCGTGCCAAGTTTTTCCCTGAAGACGTAGCTGAGGAGCTGATCCAGGACATCACACAGAAGCTGTTCTTTCTGCAGGTGAAGGAAGGCATCCTTAGTGACGAGATCTACTGTCCACCTGAAACTGCAGTTCTCCTTGGATCTTACGCCGTGCAAGCTAAATTTGGAGACTATAATAAAGAATTACACAAGGCTGGATATCTCAGTTCTGAACGCCTCGTTCCCCAGAGGTAAGAATTGTATTGAGAGAGTTCTCAGACAAACCCTGGTTCTAGACTGTCATTAAAACTAGATTTGCACAAGTTAGTAATTACTGGTAATGCTTCGGCAGACCTACTGGTAGTTGGTTGGTGGTGCTTATAACCTTTGTTTGGGGGGGGGGGGAAGCGAACATATCATAAGCAGAAGTAATAAGCATGTTGAAGCTCATTTTATGTGATTTGGCAAAGCTTCAGAGGTGAATTTGAAATACTGTAGTAAACTTTTCCTAGAAGAGCTATACATTTCATGGTGTCTCTTTTCTTCATATGTTAGAGTAATGGACCAACATAAACTCTCACGAGAACAGTGGGAAGAGCGGATTCAGGTCTGGCATGCTGAACATGGTGGGATGCTCAAGTGAGTAATGGACTCTAGTCTCCCATGACAGTTTTAAGTTTCTTTTCCTTAAGCTTTTGTAAGTTTTTTTATAGTATTTGCAGGACCCCCAAATTTGATTTCTTTGTTTCACACCAGGATTTTAGGTTAGAGCTAAGCAGGAGCCAGTAGTTTCAATAGTTTTTTTAAAATGCCATTACTTTCTGGAGTTCTTTGTATTAATTTTATCAAGTGGGCAGTTGATAGGCAGAGGCATCTAGTCTGACTGGCTGCAAACATGGAAATATCTTGAATATATAATGGCAGAGGAGATATTAGAAATGGGAATTCAGACAAGAAATGAGTAAAATGGTGACCATTGTGTAGTTAGATGAAGTGTTCATGTGGTTTTCCATTATTTCTGCAAGCCCAATGAGTGTCTTTATCTTCCTACCCACACCTGTTAATAGACTATAAACTACTGGCATTTCCCCTCCCCAATGTGTGGTGGGAAGTTGATGCTAACTGAGAGAGAAATAAGTTTAAATACTGTGAAAGCCACCCACTGCATGGCTATCAGCCTCCTTCCAGTAGACTCAAATCAAGGGAAAAGCTTTATGAGAACTACCACTCCTCTTAGCGTCCCCCCAGCAACAGCAAGGGTATCCCTCTGCAGCTAAACCAGGAAATCCTAACTGGATGGCTCCCCATGAGGGTCTTCCTCCAGGGGCAAACCAAGAATGGGCAACTTGGATGTCCCTGAATAGACTGAATAGAATAGTGGGCAGATCAAAAGACAACCTGGCAAAATGGCACTACATAGAAGAATCCTCCACTTTGTGCAACCGTGGAACAAAACAAACAACTCTACATTTGTATGCTTTCCCACAATTCCCTGCCTCATGCACAGAGGAAGAACTATTTAAAGCAGGGGACCACAAACTTTTTAAATAGAGGGCCAGGTCCCTCAAACTGTTGGAGGGCCGGAATATAATTTGAAAAAAATGAATGAATTCCTATGCACACTGCACATATTTTATTTGTAGTGCAAAAACACTTAAAAATACAATAACTAAAAAGAAGAACAATTTTAACAAATATAAACGTATTAGTATTTTAGTGGGAACTGTGGGCCTTCTTTTGGCTGATGAGATAGGATTGTTGTTGTTGTTGTTGTTGTTGTGTGCTTTCAAGTCATTTCAGACTTAGGTTGACCCTGAGCGAGGGCCAGGTAAATGACCTTGGAGGGCCATATCTGGCCCCCAGGCCTTAGTTTGAGGACCCCTGCTTTAAAGGCACAGACAATGCGGTCAGTGTTGCCTGTTTTTGGTCAAAAATATTTAGCTGCGTGTATTCCCTCTATTTTATCAGTTTTATACTTATTTATGCAATATGTTTGACACAAAATAAATAAAAAATAATATTCCTACCAGTACTGGATTTCTAAATTAGTCTTAGAAATGTCTAATAATATTTCCTGTGTATGATTTTTCTATGGACAACCAGAGAGAGTGCCATGCTGGAATACCTGAAGATTGCCCAGGACTTAGAGATGTATGGAATCAACTACTTTGAAATTAAGAATAAGAAAGGGACGGATCTCTGGCTGGGGGTAGATGCCCTTGGGCTGAACATTTATGAGAAGGATGACAAGTAAGTTAGAACTTTATTTACTCCATTATGAAGTTGAAGAGTTGGTGTTAGTGCCAAATATTTTTTTTCTTACTACCTGTATTGTGTATTTGTATAGCACTCTTTATCGGAGCAAGTCACCTTGCCATTCAGAATAAGTGCTGGATGCAGTTATGCTGGAACGCACGTGTCCTCAAAGTGACTTGCTTTTGCTTGTCTTGAAGCTGTAACCTTTTTCCCCTTTAACTTATCTATCAGTGTGCCGCTTTAGAAAGGCAAACAGAGGTCACATAGAAGAATTGTATTAAGTGGGGAAATAAGGTGTATATCCGATAGGTCGTGGAATCCACTTTTGGTGCCAAAATGCCTTTCCCATATGTAAGATTTATAATTTTTAATCCATCCCCCAGTGGGTGTTTACCAAATGTCATAACCAAGGCTAGAGAGAATCTGCAGGAGCCATGCAGAACTGGGATTTCAATGTCTGAACCAAAGGATGATTCAGAATCTAGGTGCTCTGAATGACCAGGTGTCCCACCACCCCTTCCTTTCCCCATGTGCTGTCTATAAATGGAGTACACTGAGGTCGATCCACTTCCCTGTACACTTAACATATGAATTATGAGCACTATAGGCAACACACTTAATTTGTAGAGATAACTCTAAAGTATGTTACACTGACTATCACTACGCTGTGAACCATTTGTCTGCATCAGTCTTTAGCTGGTCAAATAGGGGTTAACCTGGAAACTAATTAGGTTGTGTCCTCTGGTGTACAGAAATTTGCAATTGATCTTTTTCAGTAGGTAGCTGTGGGATCCCTTAATTATGGAGAAGCAAGAGAAGAGCAGACTGGTAATCAGGAAATGAGAGAGATGAAATGTAATGAGAACAGAAAGTAATTGTAAAAAAAACCAGCCTGTTTCTCTCTACATGCATGTTTGCTTAGTTCAAAGAGGAAGTGCATGGTCAGAAGCTAAGCAGTTTAAGAGCAAGAGCTTTGAGGAATCTGAAATACAGATCATGCTTGAAATTACGCCAATTATATGCCATTAATAATGTTTCTTTACTATTTGGATCCAAGATTAACTTTAAAGCATATAACCATGCACACATGAAATTTACAATCGGTCTATAAAAATGTGCTTTACTCAAAGTTAGGTTAAGAACAATTCTGCATCCACCCACAATGCTACTACATGCCATCACCCATAAAACAAGGAGTGTCACTGTCAGTATTGCATGGGTGAAACTGCTTCTAATTTCTTGCATGACAGGCCTCTCTGTGTAGCCACAGTCATGCAAACAGGTTTTGCAAGCTGTATAGAGCCTGCAGAAAGGAACCTTTGCCTCCATAAGAGGACTGGGGGATGGGAAGACATGCACAACAAATGAATAATTCATAATCTTTACAACTTGAAATTAGTGGGACTTCCTCATCCCTATTTATACAATCAGGATTTCTGCTTCCCTTAAATCAATTAAATGCACAAAAAGAGCTGTAGGATCAGAATGCATATGGTTAATAAGACAACTAAACAATGCCTGTTTTCCACAATGAAAGCAAGTTCCAGTTCTCCTATACGTGTTTCTTGAGGTAGTATTTTAAATGGTGGTTAGTGGGTTGAGAATATAATGTAATCTCAAATTTAATTTCATAAATTACATTTTCCAAATGAGATAAATACAGATGTTAAACTAGATGTATAATCCCTGTGGATATTATTAGAATTGCAAATGAAGCATATATATCAATTTACACTTTGAAATATTTAAGAGATGTGTTGTATATAAGTTAAATGTTTATTAACATCTTCAGTAGATATGAAGATATTTGCCTGTATGCTGAAACTGAAATGATGGTAAATTGCCATTAACTGCTATACATTTTTAACAAGAATCAAATCTGCATAGAAATAATGCACACGGCATGATTAAACTTCTATAAAGATAGTTTCCTTGATTTTTTCTAACACCACAATAATAGAAACAATAGGAGAATGGAGTTCACAGGAAGATGAGAAAAACTAACATTCAGTTCAGTAGTTAGTATTGTTACATAATTACATACTAAAGTAAATAGCAGCCATAAGAATGTTGGACTTTTACTAGCAACTTGGTCTACTTGGAGAATGAGTTTCATTGGTTGAGGCCTGAAAGGGTTTGGTCATTTTCTGCTGGCTGCTTTAATGCTTGACCCTTATTCTTCTTGTCTTATTATATTCAGGAAGGAGAGGATGCCAGGTTGAATCCTGTGAATTGTAAATTCAGATGCAGGATCTCTGAAGGGGCTACCTTCCCACTTGGGCCTAGTTTATAGCATATTCTGTCAGGATTTATAGATCTGTAATTGTTGCTAGAGACACAAGTAGCCTTGATAACTTGGAGCCTGTTTCAACAAATTGAGATGATATATAAATGTTAACAGAAAGGACAGGAGTCTTATTTTCTTCTGGTTCAACCAAAGACAATGGAATGTAGAGAAAGGGAGCAAAATAGGAAGAAAGGATTGAAGAAATGGTCTGTAAAGAATCTAGGTTTTGGTCAATTGAAAGAAAATGGATATCAGCCTTTCTCAGTCTTCTCATCCTGGGGAGACTCTTGAAATAATTTTCTGACCTCAGGAAACTTTTATGTAAAATTACTGTATGCATCCAGTCACAATCTCTTGTGGCAACCCTAGCGATTTCTCAGGAAACCCAAGGTTTCCAGGGAATCCTGATGGAGAAATCTTGGTTTCATAGAGAGCTGAAAGTTCATAGAAAGGTTCTGGTGGGACATAAATCAGAAGCAGATCCACCCTGGAGAAGTTTTTAGGGAAATATCTGTAATAACCCCCACCCACCCACATTTTCCTTTGCTAATGCACTACCTGGAACTTTTCTGTACAGGTGGCATTACAGGTCCTGATAACACAAGGCTATATTATCAACAGTGCAATTGGGGCAAGTGCTCCAGGGTTCTAATTGGATAGGGGACCTATGATTCCAGTAGCATTAAACATACATGCTACTGTTCCTGTGATATTGTCAAGAGAGACTTGCTTCTGTGGGAAGGAGGACTAAAGATCATTTTCCAACCCCCTTTGCCCAAGGGTTGGTAGTGTTTAGTATCTGCCTTAGTCCTGTTTCAAGATATGGAACAAGTGAACATTACTATATAGGCACTGCTATTCTGAGACTCTGGCCTGGATCACACCAGCTGCACCTGAAAGGGAAACTAACACATATAAAGAAAGGTGTCCTTTTGAAGCTTCATGTCTCCAAACTCATTAATCCAACCTTAGGTCTTGGCCATAGAAATAAAAAGACACAGGGACATACCTGCCTGCATAGATATATTTCTGAATTAATCTCATTAACATTTAGATTATTTACTAATGGGTTTAGAGGAAATGTAAGGAGGAGACAGCCTTTCTCCTTTTTCAATTATTGTGATGTATTCTGTGAGGGTCAATATTTCCAAATGATCACAAAGTATCAGTAAGTCAAGATGGCAAGACTGCAAAACAAACTGACAATATGTTCGTTTTTCATTAGCATTGTGTCATCAGCTCTGACTTCCATTTCCTGCCCAGAGTCAGTTATATGCATGTGTGTGTGCATTTGAATGTATATAAAAATGCAGGACTGTAGTTATCATATACTCTGAAAGTCCAATAAGTAAAATAAGAATTTGCATCAGTAATTGCTTTGTTTTACTGCAGATTACCCAGCAATATACCAAAACATTCTGATAAACACTGCTGTAGAGATTTAGCATTTCTTTACTTTTAATGTATTTATCATTGAAACAAATGTCATGCATCAACAAGGCCTTTAATTATATATAATTCTTTGTTTCTAGGTTAACCCCTAAAATTGGCTTTCCTTGGAGTGAGATCAGAAACATCTCTTTCAATGACAAGAAGTTTGTTATAAAGCCAATTGACAAGAAAGCACCTGTAAGTGTATCAATGATGAGCATATTTTGCTAAATAGAGAACATTAATTTCTGCATTTACAGTCATACTAATGCCATATGTTAGTAAGCATCCTTACTTGTAATCATATAGATTCATAAAATCTTTGTTCTAGAGTGGGAATATGGAATCATAGAATCATAGAGTTGGAAAAGACCTTGTGAGCCATCCAGTCCAACCCCCTGCCAAGAGGCAGGAAAATTGCATTCAAAGCACCCCCAACAGATGGCCACCCAGCCTCTGTTTAAAAGCCCCCAAAGAAGGAGCCTCTACTACACTCCAGGGCAGAGAGTTCCACTGCTGAACAGCTCTCACATTTAGGAATATCTTCCTCGTGTTTTGGTGGAAATTTTGGTATATGGAAAATTTGGTTTTCTCTCCATCTAATGTATTCTCAAAATACTTCAAAATTTCTTTTTTTTTACTTTTATGTGATATTTGTTTCTCAGGAACCAGAAGGGCAGTGCTCTATTAATTCTTTTAAACACCAAGCCAATGCACTGTTCTCTGTATCTGAAGGAAAGGTTTCCCCCAGTTTTTCCAAGTCTACTTTTTTCAGATAATTTGTGTTTGCACATTGCTTGCTATTTTGGGTGTTATTTCAGTTTAGTATGTGGAAAAATAGTGATTCGCTGCAGACTTTAAATATAAAAACACTCAAGTGATCTGTGGGGGTATGTTCTTGCTCACAAGAACATACAGAGAGAGGAGTTCTGAATGTAATTGTTGGACAAACATGGGCATGATGGATGGTAGACCAGAAGCATGACATTATAAATGAAACACCCTATCTGTCCAAATGGTTTCCCTTCAAGCCTCTATTTCCATGAGATAAATTGTGTTGGTGTTAGATACTGATTTTAAAACATTCTGAACACGCCCTCCTTCATCATGGATCCAAAACCTGCTCATGCTGGAAAACAGATTGGCATTTCACTTTCATTAAAAGCAAATATTCATGAGCCTTGAGCATAGCTTTTCTCGTACCAATGTCCTGTGAAAACTGGAACATTCTTTTACAACAAAAAACACATCAAAATTAGCTTAGCCTAGTGAGAAGCATTGTTGCCTGCTGTTTATATTTTTTACTGTGCTGTGTGTTTTGCTCTCTCCAGCTGCAATCTAGTGATATGGCCTTATGATGCAGAGTGCTGCATGTAGAGCTCTGGGATGAACACCCAGGGAAGAGGGGCAGAAATAGAGTGTTCATATACAGACAGTCCCCAAGTTACAAACAAGATGGGTTCTGTGGATTTGTTCTTAAGTTGAATTTGTATCTAAGTTGGAACAGGTACATTTTTCAGTGTAACTCCATATATGCTTTTGATAGCATAACAAAGGGTTAATACCCCTCTGGAGCCTTCAGTGGCGCAGTGGGTTAAACACTTATGCCAGCAGGCTGCTGACCAACAGGTCGGCAGTTCTAACCTGGAGAGCAGGGTGAGCTCATGTCTCAGCTCTAGCTTTCCATGTGGAGACATGAGAGAAGCCCCCCACAGGACAGTAAAATATTGAACATCCAGGCATCCTCTGGGCAAAGTCCTTACAGATGGCCAGTTCTCTCACATCTGGGCAAAGTCCTTACAGATGGCCAGTTCTCTCACATCAGTCTTTCAAGTCACTTAAGACACAGGGAAAATGCCCCTGTAATATTTGTTTTGCTGTCTGTGCCTCTATTCAGAAGATTTTGCTTCACTTTCTGGTCCTGTGATCATTTGATTTTGAAAAAATTGGAAACAAGGATTGGTAATAAAGCTTCTGTGGAGCCACCTTATCCCCATGATAACTCTTCCAGGAGTGAATTTCCCTTCCGAGGGGTAGATTTTCTCTCCTTTCCTGTCGTCTCACCCCTGTTCATAACTATGAGCCATTTGTAAGTCAGATGTTTGTTACTTAGAAACAAACATCTGGCTAAAAGAAGTCCATTCCCATACCATTGTTATTTATTTAAGATATGCCCGTAATTTTAAAATGGTAGTGCTTTCTAATGGGCTTCCTCAAACCCCCTTATTTTGGGAGAGATAATTAGCAAAGAGCACTGAATGCTGAAATCATGCTTGAAAGGGATTAGAAGTGTGATTAGAAATGCTGCTGATCACAAACAATATTTGTCCTCCAAGATATTACTTGCATGGAAAATTTGAGGAGAAACACATCCATTTTCACAAACACATTGTCTAGGTTTTTGTTTCCCTGTAAAACTGAATCATCACTAAAGCTTCAGGAACGTTCATGCTAAATCTCCTGCAGTTTGGGCATTCTCTGGACCTCTTTACATCAGCCTAATTATTGGGCTTCATCCAAATCTAAAGTACTCATCTGTGAACACTGGGTTCACAGACATTCTGAAAGCATCATTATTTTTTGTGGAATGGTTTAGAAAAACAAATGGATGCTGTTTGTATAGTTAATAAAACTTGCCATGGTTAAAGAACTAAAAGTGAGCCAGTGCAAAGAATACTTAATATACTGGAAAGCTTAAAATCCTTAGCTATAAGCTAACTGAATTGTCTTAGAGAAGTCATTGTTTATCTCAGCCTAAATTACTTCATACAGTTGTTGCTGGGATAACTTGAGATACATCACTATGAGGTCCTGATGTAGAACTCTGATAAATGAGATGATGATAATATATATATTTTTTAATTTCTTATCAGCCTCTCCTTGCGGCTTGAGATAAAATTGTTTTGCAGTTTCATAGAAATTTAGTTCACAAAATACAGGTTGGTTCTGATGACAATTAGTGTCTAGTTTATTCTGCTGCAAAGCAGAGTAATAGCTGTAAAACAAGTTGTTTCAGAAAAATCTGAAACCGACCATTAACTATACAAGAAATATCTTTGAACAGACTGACTCCCACCATCCCATCTCAGAATTAAGAACTGGAGGTAAAACAAGAATACTTCACTTTAATATATGCAGAAACATTATTTACTGTTTTGTTGAAGAGATGTGCACATGCACACACAACTCTTCACTCTTTACTTTCAAAAACCTGAGCATTTCAGGAAGTGGTGTTGTGGCAAAGTTCATGAATTATTAACCAATATAAGCTGTTGAAACATGTTAACATTAAAAAACCAAGAACCTCAAACAACTAAACAGATTATCCACAGTGTTACTATCTGGATTTTCCATTACAAGGAACTAAAGATCAAGTAAGAGGTCTAGAAAAGCTGAAAAGTAAAAAAATACTTAGGTGAAATCCATGCCTATGCACTTTTTGACCTGGCCTTTGTATATCTTGGCATTTTTTTCTGCCTAGGACTTTGTGTTTTATGCTCCTCGTCTAAGAATTAATAAGAGAATCCTGCAGCTCTGCATGGGAAATCACGAGCTGTACATGCGCCGTAGGAAACCTGATACCATTGAGGTGCAACAGATGAAAGCTCAGGCCCGTGAAGAGAAGCACCAAAAGCAGCTGGAAAGGTATGGAAGTGGCTGGAAGGGAATATTGAGCTGAATACAAAGGTTGCTGCACTTAAGTCTATTGACCAACAAAAGTCAGAAAAGATGGAGATATGTGATTATGGTAAAATGATGGCAAAGAAATTTTAGGAAAAAAAACAATGAATGTCATGCTTGGTTTTCTTACTACATGTATGTGTTCATACGAACAACACATTGAAACTAAGAAGGCCATAATGTGAATGTTCCTATTTCAAGGAATTATTGCAATATTAGGAAGGTCTTTGATAATAGCATGGTAACACTGATCAAGAGAGATTTAAGCTAAAGTCTTGAAAGAATTGGAGATGATAGCTCAAGCATTAGCCCAAGGCAAGGTCTAAATACAAGGATGTGAATTTTAGAAAAATACCTGAGGGAGGGAATGGGATCCACAGAAAAACTGACAGGGAATTAGTATGTTACAACAAACCATATTTCAAATGTCTGTACACCAACACACAGTGACTATAGACATGTGAGAGGCCAATCTGCCTGCACACATCCTTTTAATTTTATTTCTCGTTTCTTTGTATGGAAGCCTGTGGCTTCTAATCATTAAAGCCAACCACCCATTGATTGAGAAGAATGGCAGTGGGCTATGTAGCATCCTTTCATGCTAATTACTGAAAATATAAAAAAAACTGTTGGCTTCAGTGTGGACATGATAATATAGGTTAAGAAGACTGTGGGGTTCTTGAGCTTTTGCAACACTTTTTACCTTTATTTCTCATAGGCAACAACTAGAAAATGAAAAGAAGAAGAGAGAGACGATTGAAAAGGAGAAAGAGCAGATGTTAAGGGAGAAAGAAGAGCTGATGATGAGACTTCAAGAATATGAAGTGAAGACACAAAAAGCAGAAAAAGGTGCTTGCTTGCATTCATTCAACAGAAATGTCAAAACCGCTTAGGCATCTAGTCCTAGCTGTGAGTTTATATGCTGTGTCCTAAAATGTACTATTCTCTGCATATTTCCTGGTTGACAGTTATATGCAGGCAGGAAAACATTTCCACAGAACACAGTAACTACAGTGGAGATGGCTTGTTTCCCTCTTAATTTTAGCCTTCAAATCCTGACTGAAGCTCTGGGAAGAGTTGTCATTAAGAGTTCACAATACTGGGATCAATATCCTGACTCAATATGAGGCAGCTTCCATTGGCTGATATCCTACATCAAGCAGGCAGAACTCTACCTTCAAATGTTTTTATCCTCCTCCAATTTGGTTACTTTCAAGGCCTGGAAGGGACCATTAATCCTGCTGTTTACTGAGTAGGGAACAATTCAGATGATTAAGAGCTGATCTTGGTTCATGGGGAGAAACAAGAGTGATCGCAGATGGAATGCACTCACCTTTCCTTTCCATCTCAGTTCAGACTGAATTGCCTTTCTCCCCATCCCAGGGCTTGATAGAAGGATTTGGAAAGGGTGCAAAGGCTAAAAGATAACCTTCATCTTCTCCAAAAACAGACACATACAGACAGAATTACAAACATCTGACTTACAAATGACTCATGGTTAAGATCAGGATTAAGACATGTTAGGATTTCACTTTAAAAGCCTTAACAATTAAGTTTATCATTGAGGTGCACAAACCAGATGCATATGATTTAAAATGTTGAAACACATGGTTGTTAATTTCCCTGACAGGCCACCAGTGAAATCTGAAATGGCACTGGCTGCTTTCCTCTGTGGCCTAATTTGGGCATGAGATTGTGAAAACCCAAATGCATTCCAACCCATTATCCTCCTTTCAACCTGTATTCGTCTGATACTTTGGAATAGATGAGTATCCCACATTTGTATCTGACTTGGTGCAAATGATGCAACAATCTAGCTTCAAAGGGGAAGTGGCATGCATGCAATATAAAGTGTTAGATGCTGGAGTTCCAAAGGTCAGGTGTAAATAGAAGGCACTGCGTTGGCTTAGTTTCTTTCAGGCATCAATATTTCAGCCCAAGATTTCAATTGTAGTTCAATCTTTTCTTTTTCAGAGCTCTCAGACCAAATCCAAAAAGCCAGAGAGCTGGAAGAGGAAAGAAAAAGGGCTGAGGAGGAAGCTGAGCGTCTGGAGAATGAGCGTTTGGCTGCCCTGCAAGCCAAGGAGGAGCTGGAGAAGCAAGCTGTGGATCAGATGAAGAGCCAGGAGCAGCTGGTATGCATCCAGGATGTTTGAGAGATGAAGTCTTGTATTAATGTCAGAAAACAGGCTTATTAGAATACTATATTACAAAGTAGTGAGAAGTTACTGGCCAAGTCAGTACAAGCTGGAATGTGTCCAAAGAAGGGTGACCAAAATGGTAAAAGATCTAAAAACCAAGATCTATGAGGAGTAACTTTGTTAGCTGAGTATAAGCAATGGTTAAGAGGGAACATGATAGGTATGTTTTACTATTTGAAAGATTGACTTATTGAGAAAGAAGCAAGCTTGTTTTCTGCTGGTTTGGCACCTGAGATACAACAGATTCAAAGGACTGGAAAAGAGATTCCACCTAACCATTAGGAAGAACTTCCTATCAGTAAGACTTGTTTGACAACAGAATATGCTTTTAAGCAAAGACTAAATGACCATCTGTCAGGAATGCTTAGACTGTATAGCAGGAAGTTGGATTGGGTCACCCTTGTGGGTTTTTTCCCAACATTATGTTTCCAACTTTATGCATGAGTCTATTTTTTGAATAACATTTTCAAAGCATTTCCTAATATAATAATAATCATCATCATCATAACCATCATAATCTTTATTTGTACCTGCCACCATCTCACCAAAGAGACTTGGGTGGCTAGCAAAGCACTCAAGGTACCACACATTAAATAGAATTACATATCATCAAAACAATACACAATTTGACTGAATACAAAAAATGGACAAGCAACACCTCAAATAAGTTACAGGTGTCCTGCCTTGATGTAAGTAGAATGCCCAGAACCTCCTTTTTACCTGAACTGGTGCAGCTGGTGTAACCAGCCAAACTTGGGTGAAACCACCCTCTGGCTAACATTCCCAACAAGGCATCTGGCAGCAACACCCAGATCCAGAAGGAATCTTTTATTGAAAACTTGATTTTTCAAGGGGAGCACAAGCCCCTGTGAAATTGCCTATTTCTCTAGGTCAGTTGACTAGATATTCTTCAACTTCATCTGAATTATATTGAACCTTCTCTCTGTCTCTCTCTTAATCAAGGCTACAGAGCTTGCAGAGTACACAGCCAAGATTGCCCTTCTGGAAGAGGCAAGGAAGCGTAAAGAGAATGAAGTGGAAGAGTGGCAGCACAGGGTAAGTGTGGAGAAGTTACTTCTTCAAAGGTTTCATATTCTGATTGTCTCCACAAATCTGCTACAATCAGCTTTTCACATTTGAGGGTTTAACTTTCCAGGATTTGATTATATATGGGTTTGATCAATATGGTCTCTCCCAGAATCTCTAGGTCCTCCAGCACAACTCTATGATCAGTGTCTCCCGGAAGTATTTGGGGTTTTTTATTTGCAATTGTCCCACTTTTGCAGGGGCCTTGTGTCCCTAATGTGTTAGGCTACCTATCGTATGATCTTCTGTTTCAGTGCCATTAAGCTGAGAATCTGGGTGGCACTATCCCTTATAGAACAGTATATTTTGTTACATTTTCAGTCATAGTAACATAAGAGGACCTATGCTTGATGAGTTGGAAGATTTATGATAGGGATAGAAAACCATTTGGACTTCCAACTCAGAGATGCCTCACCTAGCAGGACACAGAGAAAGGGATTGTGGACCTTGGAGTTAAAGTAGTTCATCATCCCTGCTCTCCCCAGTCCAGGGTATCTGTTCATACGGTAGCCAACCAAAGGCTAATGGGAAGTTATTGCAGTATCTTCTAAGCAGCTGAAAGTAAAAGGCATTCTGTCACTGGTAGTAGTATGCATTGCAGCCATTGTGACTGATGGACTTTTTCCTATCTGAAAATAAGTGCAAACCACAAAGTAGTTAAATGCTAATTACAGAAAAAAAGTGAGGCTGTTCAATCTGGTATAATGGCCTTGGACTGCAGTGTAGGTTTAGAGTTTTGTCTGTTTGCCTTCACTTCTTGAGTCACAATTCTCTGCACATTTTTCCAGGAATGACACAGTTTAACTAATGGGACTTGCTTCTGAGAAGACATGCCTAAACCTTTGCTGTCAGCACCACACAAATTATTTTTTTTAAAAAAAAAATCTGCTGCAAAGTAACAGCAAAGAATAAACTATTCTGCTTCAGAAAATCTTATTTTAGTATATCCCTTTTGGAAGAAGTCTTCCATGTTTTGCATCACAGTTAGCTAAAGTTGTAATATGAGTATGCTGTAATAGTTTGCTTGCTGGCTTCACTTTTATAGGCCAAGGAAGCACAAGAAGATCTTGTGAAAACAAAAGAGGAGCTACACCTGGTGATGACTGCTCCTCCTCCTCCACCACCACCACCACCAGTTTTTGAGCAGTTTAATTTCCATGTCCATGATAACCTTCAAGATGAAGGAACAGAGTCCTCTGGCTACAGTGCAGAATTTTCCAGTGAAGGCATATCGGATGATCGCAATGAGGAGAAACGGATTACTGAAGCCGAGAAGAATGAGCGTGTGCAAAGACAGCTGCAGGTAAGGTTTTCAGACTTCCATTGATGAAAAGGACAACTTACTCAGGGGATTGTTCAGATATTTCATTGTTTGGCCTAAGTTTTCCAGCGATTAAGAGAAATGTAGCATGTTGGGATAATCTGTGCACAACAATACTGTGGAATTGTCAGGCTGCTTTAATAGTTCTCTCCTACAGTTGCTTTAAGACCAATAGGAAAAGGGCCAAGGGAATAGATCCAGCAGATGATGCTTCTCCCTTCTCAGAATCCTGCAGAACAGGATATTTAAGAGTTATTATTAACATGTATATTTAAGAGGAAAAGCTTGGGAGGAAGGAACCAAATACCAGAAGACCAAATTGAGTGACTGAGATCAGCATTAGTCTTGGTTATTGAAGTGCTTGAGTGTCTGATCTCTCAGAAAAAAGAAAAGGGTAAACATTGTGGTTTTGGGGGGTGGGCAGGTTAGGCAGGTGAGTCGGTTCAGTTATGGTTCCCTGTTGGCTTGCAAGGTTGGCAGCTTTGGACACTTAGCATTGGATATCTGAGATATATGTGAAGCACCGATGAAGGCATGGAGTTTCAGTGATTTGTCTGTGTATGATGAAGGTGTCTCCTAGCATAAAATTAGCAATCCTGAAAAATGTAATTCCAGAGTCTACCTAAAATAAATATCCACAATTTGTGAGGCAGAGCATTTATTATGATCCTGGGCACCTTTCCTAAAATGTATCGATTGGGGAGAAATTCAGCAAATATACGAGTGACGCATCTGCTTCTCAGTATAAAAAGTCAATGGCACTGCTGTGCTTGGTAAATCATTTTGTGTTAAGTGGTTGTATATTTGTTCAAACTATGAGAGACCCACTAAGTGAAATAGTGAGAAGACACTGCCACTATTCAGAAATTATTGGGGGAGGGTTTTTTTTGGGGGGGGTGCATTATTTCATTGTCTTGAGAGAATCTAAAAATATTTTCTCTTTTGTGACGTGAGCAGGTATGTCATCATTTGATGTGTCTTAGTAAAGGTCACTCTTAAGAGGTTTCTGATTCTATGCTGGAAAAAAATACTTATTTTGTTGTAGTACTAAGCAAGTTTGTACACATTTCTTTTTTGTTTGTTTTTAATACACTGGTTGCTATCTTCAGAAAACTTTGAATTTTTTTTGTTCTGGTATTTCTTATCAAAATTTGGAGAAAGAACTGTGATGGGTAGAGCAAGAATGTGAGGTTTTTCTGACTCTTAGATTATATTTTATTGAAGCCTACCTGACTGATCCCCCATCTTAAAGTTGCTCACCTTAGTTTGAAATTGGGAGCATACATCCTCTGAATTACGTGCCTAAATTTAAATTGTTAGTCCCAACTATGACTGATTCATCGAATCTACTCTTATGTAAGTCTCACTGATTCAATCAGGTCTGTTTTATTTGGGATTGGTAACTGGATTTAGGCCCATGTGCTTATGAGAGTCTTGTTATAATTCATCCCTAAGTATCTTTATGCCTGTTTAACATTGTATCTTAAATATTGTATAGACTCTGACTGATGAACTAGCCCAGGCCAGAGACGACAACAAGAAGACACAAAACGACCTCATCCACACGGAGAACATGCGACAAGGACGCGATAAATACAAGACACTGAGGCAAATCCGGCAAGGCAACACAAAGCAGAGAATTGATGAGTTTGAGGCTATGTAAACACACCGTTGCAAGACTGTGGGAAAAGCAGATTTTCAATGCTGGCTTTTCTTTCTTTCTGAATGGTTACTGCACCATTATACCAAAAAAAAGCCCCCAAATCTTCACATTTTCAAAAGCTACCTGAATCTAACAAGCGCAGCCATCAACTTTTGAGTATATCATAAGAATAGCTGCCATGAAGTTAGTCAAACCTTGGTAATATTTGGCCCTACCTTAGTGCCAAAAGGTCTCTTAGAGTTGCTGATCCCCCAGATTTGTTCACATTGTGCTCCTTAAGTGCAGGCATCTCTACAATGGCAGTTATGTCCAGATTTTGGGGGGTGGGGCACTATTAGTATCTTGTGCCATCTTTCTTGTTTTTAAACACCACATGTAATTCACAGTTGTAAAGGTCTTTCCCTCTTGCAGAAATGTAGGTGGAAACCTACGCGTAAGTCTGAGGAAGCTTTTTTATTGCACTGTTGCATTGAAGAGGCTTCCACAGTGATCGCTCAGAAGAAATGTATTGCAGGCACACTCAGTTGCCTTTTTGCATGAGACAGTCAGGGATATCGTTGGCCTTCAAGATCATTGAAGAGTGGTACTCCAGCTTAACCAATCAGCTGTAGTGTAGTATTTATATATATACCTTTGTTAAAGATGTTAAGTGAGAGATATAATTCTAGTTTGAAAAAGGAGGTTAAAATTCTTCTGCTCTGTATATTTTGTTACTACTTTTCAGACTTGATGTTTAAGGAATACATAAAAGAATTAAAACAATATCTTAGTTTCTGGGTTGAGGCAGCATAAGAAACTGATTATGATCTAGAAAATATTTGTAAAGATTTTTTTTACTTTAAATGAAAATCGTGATAAATGCCTATGATTCAGTATATACAATTTCACTGTACCTATTTTTTTTCTAACAAATTTTCTAATTTTTTAAAAATGATGTAGTTTCAGACTCCAACCATGAAGGGACTTTGTCAGCTTTTTATTTTCTCAGTTACCGAGAATTTACATGGATTTCCTCCACTTATGCCATGTTCAGGTTAACCTTCGCCCCTAAATGTACCCATCTCAATCTTTGAAAATCTAGAATGTCGGAATACATGCATCATTATCTCTCTTCGACAAACGACTCCCTATGCTGCTTTATACTCATAAGTTTAAACCTTTGTATCCTGATGACAGTGTTGTGGGTTTTGTTTTTGGGCAATTCACCACAAATAAAAAAAATCTGCAAAGCGACATGATTTTGAAGTTGTGTATGATGTTTTTCCCCTCTTATCATTTCATGATGTTTCCATACATTGGAATAACTAAAGAGGAAGGTAGATAAGGCAAAATCACCTATCCATTTTTGAAGGAATCCTAAGTGAAGGAATCAATTACTAGAATTAACTGTAGTGAATGGAGCAGGCTTGTTTTCTGCTGCCCTGGAGACTGGGACGTGAAACAATGGCTTCAAACTACAGGAAAGTAGATTCCACCTGAACATTTGGAAGAACATCCTAACTCTGAGAGCTGTTCAGCAGTGGAACTCTCTGCCCTCGAGTGCGGTGGGGGCTTTTCTTTGTAGGCTTTTAAACAGGCTGGATGGCCATCTGTTGGGAGTGCTTTGAATGCGATTTCCCTGCTTTTTGGTAGGGGGTTGAACTGGATGGCCCATGTGGTCTTTTCCAACTCTGATTTCATGCTGATACAGAGACAACGTGAGTTCAATTTGTGTTTAAAAGTAGGATACTTTCCTTTAAGGCGATGGAGCTGGTGCCAGCCAAACAATAATGTGGTAAGTTGTATGAGGCAGATTCACGCATAATTGAGCAAATTCATCTTTTTTTCAGTTAAGTGAAATATTTGGTGTACACAAAAGCCAGTTTTCCAAAACGTGGTAGTTGCATTTCGTTTCATTCCAAATCCCACAATGAAGAATGCTGTACACTGGAGTGTTTTTGCACATTTTATAAATTAAGGTTACAATAAAGTAATTTTTAAGTGTTGCTTGAAGGAATTATGTCCAAGTTCTGTAACATCTGGGCAGACGTATCAAGAAAGGAAAATAATTGGGACAGAATACAAAGAAGCAAGTTTATTTGAAAAAAATAATAAGGGCATGGACTTTATTTAGACCACTGCTTCTTAACCTGTGGATCCCAACCCCAAATGGGGTTCTCTTAGCTCAATGTTGGGGTCCTGAAAAAACTGGCAACAGCAAAAGTTTTCTGAACATCACCTAGTGGCCATTTTAGACATTTACACAAATCTGTCAATGCAGTGTTTATTGCAGAAGACACTTCAGCTGTACTTCATAAAAAAGTAAATCGGCCTGTTTAGCAAGCAAGCCTTGCAAATGCTGATTTGTTATCAGTAAATGTTTCATTTTTAAAACTTTTTTATATACTAGGGTTCACACAAAAAGTCTCAGTCCAAAAGGGGTCTTGAGTGGAAAAGTTTAAGAATACGTGATTTAGACAACAAGTACAGTATCACCTCTTTGTTGTATGCCTGGAATTAATTTCTAAAAATGGCAACATTAACAATGGGTTTTCTTGGTAAGGTTTGTTCAGGAGAAAGGTTTGCTTTTGCCTTCTGGAGGCTGAAAGAGTGTGACTCACCCAAGGTCACCAATGGCTGAACAGGAATGTGAATCCTGGTCTCCAGAATCCTAGTCCAATGCTCAGACCATTACAGCCAGCTGCCTCTCACACTCATTTCCAAGCTAAACTAGACACTACATTACATGCATGTTTCAGGGAAGACTTCTTTTATTTGCAGCATGTGAGGATTTCGCCTCCCTTTCAAGTGCTATTTGGGGAAGGGAAGGATCTTTATTTCAATATATATGAACAGGAAGCTCATAATCAAAAGATATATTAAACAGCACTTTACTATTCATGATTTCCACCATTTGGTTCCAGAGGTTTATGGTCCATGATGACAGAGGAGATATATCTATATCTATCTTCCCCCATTGGCATGATTAAGTGTCTTCCATAATTATGGAACAGCAGGAGAGGATGATGTCCAAAAAAGGCGTATGCCCTTTTCTTTCTGTTCTCTGTTTCCCATGTCATTAGAAGACATTGTTTGTTATCTCAAGATGGTTAAAGTTTGCTCTGGAGTTTGCCAGAAGACTTTTGGTAATCTAAAGAATGTCTGCTGCCTCTTTCCAATCCAAATACTATTGACATTTTCAGAAATACACTAAAAGCTCAGTGAGACAAGATTTAACTATCCAGAAACCGTATTGACTCTTATTCAGAAGGTGTTGTCTTCTATATATGTGACACTTATCTTTCATGACTCTTTCTATCAACATGCTCAGAACATGTATCAGTATAATTACTCAGATCTCCACTGATGTATTTTTCCTTTCTCCCAGGTGCCTCCCCATAATCGGTCAGTAACCAGGGAGATGGGAGTTGTCCCTGCATCACATACACACAGAGTTGCTAGGAGCCTTGCACAAGGAGTTATTTGATACCTCCTGCATGGCCTGAGACCTACAAATACAGCTGCAACCTCCAGCCATACCTTTGTACTTACACCAAAAAGATCTTGATGCTATTTAATCTGGCATCCAAATCAAGTGTTACATACTTAAAGGTGTTTGAGACAGTTCTCTTACATTGTTTAATCTGTTGCTCTTAGGCCTAGTCTTCAAAGTCTATAGAAAGCAATGCAGCAGTAGACACAATATCAACTTTTGGTTGCTTTGAGGTTTCCAGGCTGTATGGCCATGTTTCAGAGGCATTCTTTCCTGATGTTTCACCCACATCTATGGGAGGATCCGTAGAGGTTGTGAGGTTTTGATATCAACTTTGTTTTCAAGTAGGACAGATTGCTACTACTTGTAATTAAAACCAACACAATTGAATTGTCAGTGTAATATCTTACTGCTATCTTATTTATGGCTGGAAGCTTTTGGTGCCTGAACGTCCTAAGATAGCCAGCCAGTTCCTCTAACACACTGGTGATCCATACAAAATTTGCAATTAAATATTTCTGGCATTTAAAAATAGATTCATAGTTTGCCACTTTTTCATCCAACGTGCCTAACGAAAGAGATTTTAAGGGCCTACATTTTTTCCTTTGAGGCTTTTATTTTTCAGGATTAAAATAGCTGGCTTTCCTACCTGCCTAAGCAGCCAAATAAGCAATGCCATGAATAGTTTTCCATCTGCTCTTAAATCAAGAGATATTCTGTACAGGACTCTTCAGACTTTAAATGCAGTAGCATTAGGGTACAGTGTAAGGGTGATGTCTGTCCATGTGTCTGGGCTGCTCAGCATTTTTTCCCACTGAAGACATGCTTGGGATGTTGCACCCACAGTGCTGGTTGGTGTATCTGCAACAGAAGAAAGCGAGAATGAGCAATCATGTTTCTGCCCATTTAATTACTCTGACTTTCCTTGGAAAGCCCATCACTTTGTATTGTGCACCAGAATATGCCTTTATAATTCAGTGAGGTATTATATGTAGACTTTTCACTATTAAGAGTAACTCAAGAGAGTCAAAATAATTATCAGACAGTACATATCTAAGTTAAGAATTGTATCAGTTTAATGCTTACATGCAAACTGAGAAGGAAGGAAAGGAAAACTCAATCTGCTTTTCTATGTGATGAAGGAAAATAACCATTCAAGAGGCTATCACAGCAAAAACATGAGTACTAGGGTTTGTGTGTAGGGAGCCCTAGCATAATTCCACCTGCTAGACACATACACTATGCTGGACAGTATAGGATTTTGAACTCTCTCTTGGTTGCTAACCAGGTAAATGTGTGAACCATACATTCTCCTACAGTACACATTGCTGCAGCTGCTAATCCAAGGAAGCCCCTCAGGTCCTGGACCAGGGCCTGGCCGCTGTGATGGGCTGGATGAGGCTAACAAGTTGAAATTGAATCCTGACTAGACAGAGGTCCTCCAGGTCAGTTGTTCAGCCTAACAGGATATAGGGAGGCAACCTGTGTTTGACGGGGTTACACTCCCCCTGAAAACACAGGTCCGCAGTTTGGGGGTCCTCCTGGACTCAGCACTGACGCTTGATGCTCAGGTGTCAGCGGTGACCGGGAGGACCTTTGAACAGCTAAAACTTGTGCACCAGCTGCAACCGTACCTCGAGAAGTCTGACGTGACCATAGTGGTCCACACCTTAGTTACCTCAAGACTGGACTACTATAATGCACTCTACATAGGGCTGCCCTTGAAAACAGTTCGGAAAGTACAGCTGATGCAAAGGTCAGCTGCCTGATTGTTAACCGGAGCAAGTTAGAGGGAGTGGTCAACCCTCCTGTTTAAACAGCTCCACTGGCTGCAGATAAGTTTCCTGTCTCAATTAAAGGTGCAATAAAGCTCTACATTGTTCAGGGCCTGCCTATCTGCGTGACCGCCTCCTTCCTTATGAAGCCCACACATTCTTTAAGATCTTCCAGGGATGCTCTTCTCTTGCTCCCACCCCCGTCTCAGGCGAGGCTGGAGGGGACAAGGGAAAGGGCATTCTCAGTGGTGGCCCCCCATCTCTGGGACTCCTTCCCCAGGGAGATTAGGCTGACACCGTCCCTAGCCACATTCCGCAAGGAATTAAAGATGTCGCTGTTTCATCGTGCTTTCAACTGATAACTCCTATGATATACGACCTGTATCATGACCTAATCATCATTCAACCTAAATTCCTATATTATATTACTATTCAGATTTTGTAAGTTAAACTGAATTTATTCTGATCCTGTTAAATTGCCCTGTTTTCATGATATTTCCTATGCTATTACACATTTCCATCCACCTTTTTGAACCGCTTACCCTTCAATCATTTCACACATTAGCTTCCTTCCCCCCCTCCAAAACTAGTCTGTTGTTGCTTGATGCTTGCTTACTATTGTTATGCTGTTTTATGCTGTTTTAATTTGTAATTTGATATTCCTTTGCTTTTAATTGTATGGTGCTTGGGCTTGGCTCCATGTAAGCCACCCCGAGTCCCTTCAGGGAGATGGAGGCAAGGTAGAAAAATAAAGTTCTTCTTCTTCTCTTCTTCTTCTACTGCCCAATTAACAGATATGTATATTTCACAGTTTGTTCAACTCCATCTTGAATGCTAGGCAAATTATGTAACCAGGTTTGGAGTAGCGAAATGGTTCAATTGTAAAGGCTTTGTGCCTGACCAGTTTTTAACTAGATGGGTCTTTGGCAGTGGGGAAAGCATGGATCATCACAAAGGGAGGGCCCAGCGGGATGCCAAACAAGCTGAGGGCCGTTCCAATTAGTGTTGCTAATGGCATGTCAGTGTTCCTTTTCCCTTTGCTAGTTTGCCAAGGAGGAGGCCGTTCTGAGGGAGAGCCAGAACAAGGAACAATCATGGAGTAGACAATGGGTTAATTCAGAAAGCCACAACTAGGTCAGTGATTCTCAATGCATAGTGCAAGCTGCAAGGAGGAGATGTTGAATCCCACTTGGGAGGCTTGACTTCCACATGGACTCCCTCTTGGGATGTGTGTTGACTGGAGGCAGAATAGTAATAGGTTTTGTCAAATGACTGTGCCAAGAACCAATAGGGCAGCCCTTTGTGTTCTTCATACCTTTCATTGAAGACACAATGTATCCCCATGCTGACATTTAAAAGTATTTCAAAGAGTGATCCTGTTGCTGCTGCAATCACCATCTCCCCCACCTCCAACATTTCATCTCAAAACCAGGGAGGAAAGACACAAAAGCCAGGAGAGAGTCCAGCAGGTTGTTTCCACTTGAGTCTATTGAGAAGGGCAACTATTATTTCCCACATTCTCCTCTTCTTCCCTCTTCTAAGTTAACTGAGGGCACGCTATCCTCAAAATTCTGCCTCTCCAAAGAAGTGAAAATTGCCTCCTTGATCCAGACAGGAGCATCTTTTTACCACAACTCGGCTGTTATCAAATATTCAGGACACCAGGGAAGGGGGCATAAAGTGGGGTAGTTTTCTTTAGGATCATTGGGGAGAGGAGACTTGAAACTGTCCACTTCCTCCAAATGCTACTTAGCTGTTCATCAGAGAACAGGGAAAAGATCAATCTAGATCAACACATGGAGAGTCGGAAGGAAGATCACAGGACGGATTATTAGTTTATTAGTTATTAGTTTAAGGAGATATTTAGAATTCCCTACTACAGGAAGATGCAATGTTTTAGGTCAGAGGAGTAAACTAACGATATCTACATAATTATATATTTCAAGATACCACAGGATGAAAATATGATTGTTATAGGGTTGCTGCGAGTTTTCCAGGTTGTATGGCCATGTTGCAGAATCATTCTCTTCTGACGTTTCACCCACATCTATGGCAGGCATCCTCAGAGATTGTGAGGTCTGTTGGAAAGTAGGCAAGTGTGGTTTATATAGCTGTGGAATGTCCAGGGTGGGAGAAAGAACTCTGATCTTGATTGTTATACCAGTACCAGATTGGCAGAACTGAACAGTATAGCATCGCCAAACTTTTTTGCCTTGGGGCCATATTGTAGGTCCAACTGGGAGGGCCGGGCTAGGAGGGAGGGGGCTATTCACATGCTGGGCGAGCCCACGAGAGGTAGCACCCAGGAGGGACGGGGCCAGGAGGGGGCAGGGCAGAGCCTGGGTCATCCTCAGGTTGTTCTCCCAGCATAAGGACAGGACTGCTTGCCCCATCCTTATGCTGGGAGGAAGGCAGGACACACAGTGATTATCCCAATCCTCCTTCCCCAATCCTAGGCCTATCCTCTTGGCATTATGCCAGAAGGAGGGTGAAACAGGCAGAGGCTGAGAGTCCTCCGGAGTGCTCTCATTCACCATGTGCTTTCCTTGAGCTGTCCTCCGGGTATAAGGATGAGGCCACTTGCACCGTCCTTATGCCAGAAAAAGGATGAGACAGATGGTGGCTGAGAGTGCTCCAGAGGGCTCTCAGCTGCTGCTTGCCTTCCTCCCCCATCTTTTTGGCATTAGGATGGAGTGGGCTGCTATGTCCTTATGCCAAGAGGACAGAGAAAATGAGGAAGGCCTGAGGTAATCGCTCAGAGGGCCGCATCTGGCCCATGGGTCTTAGTTTGCTCATGTCTGGTATAGACACACTACCTGTGAATTCATGGCTGAGGAGAGATTCAGGTCTGTCATTCTTCTACAACATTATCACAACATTGCAATCACAACATCGGCACAAGGTCATTATGCTGGCGGTGGGATTTCTTTTTTCTTTCGCAACCACTTACATTTTCCAAGCCGAGCTCCACCCAAGAACTGATCATGCAAGGCAAATGATACTTGATCCCATACAGTTAGGTCTAGGGAAGACTGCTGCAGCTGAGATGTGGTGACCCCATTAAATACAAACAGGTGGTTCCACTGGGGGTGAGTTTGCTTCTTCAGTACAGGAGTCTTTTGCCTTATGTCCTTTTGTCCCTGGAGGCACAGGCAGCTTTTGAAAGAACATGCAGAAAATTTGTGAGAGAAAAAGATTTGCTGACTCCCTCCTAAAATAATGCATTTTGAATCTTGTTTATTTACAACAGTGGTTCCCAACCTGTGGTCCGTGGATCACCAGTGGTCTGCAAAAACTAAAATATGGTCCACTGCCTCACAAGAAACCCTCTTATAGTGCTGAGGCAACAGGGATGTTGGGAGGAGAGAGAGTGACTACCCACAAAAGATTACTACTACCACACCAGCTCTAGATGATTAAATATGGTTTTATGTGGGCGAGCAGATGGCGACTACTGGATGGCATATATTCTGTATCTGAAACTAAAGCTGATATGGTCTTATCCAGAGCAATTTTCTGAATCAGCACCTCAAATAACCAAACCAAATCTAAAGTTGACCAAAAACTGATTCGTAATCCTTTTGGTACTAATGTTGGAGAGTGGTCCCTAGTCAAAGTGGCCCCTGATCAAGTAGATCCTGGTCAAAAAAAGTTGGGAACCACTGATTTACAGTAAAGGAGTTAGTTAGTTACATGTGATTTTCCCATCATGAAAAGAGTAGTAATTTTTTTAAAAAATAATACTGCCAGTCATACCCTTTAACAAATGGGTTTAATAGGCCATCCGGTCTTATCTTGGGCAGGTTGTTGGCTCCAAGTATTATAACATGAAGTTGGTATTCAAGATGGGCCTTTTCTTTTCTCCCTGAAAAAAATGTTTAAATTTAACGGAGAATTACACTACAGCAATATTGCAATAACAATTTTCAATAGCAATTAACCAAATGAACTTACTAAATCCCAAAGACAACCATTATTGTCTCCGGTTCTTTAAGCAAAGCAGTCATGAAAGAGAGGGAGGGAAACACTGCAAAACTAAGGCTGTTGTCCTATACTGTCTTTATGGAGGAAAGTTCCATTCTGTGTGAATCAGGCCCTTTCCACAAAGCCATATAATCCAGAATATCAAGGCAGAAAATCCCACAATATCTGCTTTGAACTGGGTTATATGACAGTGTGGACTAAGGCCCCTTCCACACAGCCATATACCCCAGAATATCAAGGCAGAAAATCCCACAATAGCTGTTTTGAATTGGGTTATCTTGGTTCACACTGCCATATATTATAGTTCAAAGCAGAAAATGTGGGATTTTATTCAACTGTGTGGAAGGGGACCTCAGTTCTATTATAGACTATTAATGCAAATGGTTTACTTCAAATGTATACACAAAAAAGGCAACATATGGATCCATCCAGCTCTCTTCAATAGCACCTACCTAAGGTTTTTATTTTAATTCTTCATAATTGGGGAGAAAAAATAGAACTAATAACCCTGATCATAATACACAGGGCACAAAGTATTGATCAATTCTACATCACAATACAGAGCATTTTGCAAGAATCTTTTGTTACACATATGCCCAGGCTTTCCATTCAAAATGACCCAGGGCCATTACCAAAAACAAGAAAGGACCAGTTTCTATCAAAGAAGGTGAGAGCTGAAATATTTAAAAACAACATTTTCCTAAATGGTATGAAGATTTAATTCTCAGAAACAGTTAATGAAATGTTCTAGAAGCATTCTCTCCTGATGTTTTGCCTGCATCCATACAGAACATGGCCATACAGCCCAAAAAACCTACAACAACCCAGTGATTCTGGCCCTGAAAGCCTTCGACAGTTCATGAAATGACAAATCAGAGAATGGACTATACAACTTCAGACTGCTAGTGTAAGATCTGATGAAAGGAACTCATGCTTCTCTTTGTCTCTCCTGTAAAATGCTGCACGCTGCATATTCGAAAAAGCTGGGCTAGAACCTAGGCATACCATTTTCTTATGTATAAGGAAGAATTTTGTACAGAGGTTCATTCATTCATCTGGCACAAATCCTTCTTAGTGCCCTTTCTCATTACACAGTTATAGCATTATGATTCCACTTTAACTGTGATGGAATCCTGTGATTTACAATTTGAAGATGGACACTGAGAATTCCCAGCCAGAAAGCTATACTGCCTCATCAAACTACAAATCCCAAGATTCTTTGTCATGCAAAAGGTTTCCCCTGACATTGTCTAGTCGTGTCCAACTCAGGGGGTTGGTGCTCATCTCCATTTCTAAGCAAGCATTGTCCGTAGACACCTCCAAGGTCATGTGGCCAGCATGACTGCATGAAGCACCATTCCCGCTGGAGTGGTACCTATTGATCTACTGACATTTGCATGTTTTCAAACTGCTAGGTTGGCAAAAGCTGAGCCTAACATTGTGAGCTCACCCCACTCCCTGGATGTGAACCACCAACCTTTCGGTCAGCAAGTTCAGCAACTCAGCAGTTTAACCCGCTGCACCACCAGGTAATGCTGCACCCCTGTAATACAAATACAGCAGTTAAAGTGGAATCTGAGGCCCCCTTTACACTGCCATATAATGCTGTTTCATAATGCAGTTACTGCATGAAACTGGTTTATATGAATCTACACTACCATATAATTCAGTTCAATGCAGTTAAATTGCATTATAAAACTGCATTGTATGGCAGACAGAGCTATACTTGCGTGATAGTGTTCTCAGCATCCTAATAAGGCAGAGTGCTGTTGATACCCATACCACAGGTTACTTCCACTTCATTTTAAACTTGCTAGGGCTTAAAATGTTATGCGAAGTGAATCTGGAGACAGGAAGGAGACTGAAATCAATAATCCGCCATATCCTGTTCTTCCATATAAAAGAACTATGAGCAATGGTGAATGGCTTAAGAGAATACTGAGTGTGGGTTTTGAGAGGTTTGCATAAACTAGCTGTGTTTATGCAGCGAATTCCAGACATACAGCCCTCTTCCTTTTTTTTTTCTTTTTTTTTAGCGGCTATCATACAAGAAATTCTTACCTACTGAAGGTAAAACCAACTTTGCACGGACTTGGAGTTCTCCACTGTATAGAGCCACATTCTCTTCAGATTTTTCAGGCTATTCAGAAATTAAAAGAGAAAAACATACACACACAGAGTTGTTTGTTTTAAACCAACTTGCATTATTCACCTCGTCCTATGTTTCATTCACATAATCAATTGAGGCAGATGTTATCAGGTGATAAAAGAGCCAAGCATAAATGCTTACCTATATCACATAATCATAAGATAATAATGTAGGGGTCGGGCTCCAAATTTTACCTACTATATGAAATCTCCCTGTTCAATGAATTGGCCTTGCTGCTGTCATCAGCAATTCAGTCTTTCATCTCACATGGCTCCAAGTTCTTTCTATCTAACAGTGGCCACTCAAACATAGCTGCCTCCTAAAGCTGTCTCATTACTATTATTACCAATATTACCATGTAATTTTACTAATATTACCATATAATATTACTCATTACTAATATTACCATGTGACAAAGTATTTGTGACAAAAATGCAGTCTCTTTAAACCCATTTCCAGAATGTATACTTTTCCGACTACTACTAATTATGGAGTCTTCATGCAGTAACAATCCCAGCAGTCAGCCAAGTTATGGCTAAAGTTTTCACAAGTATCCATTTTAAACTGCAAAGCATCTCTATTATTCTCAGATAGGAGTAGCACAGTAGTTTGTGTGATATGTGAGCACTGAACAGGAGACGTGGATGAGTGAGTTCTACTATAATTCTCTTTACAGCTTTCCGACTGTGAATCATATTCTCTTAGCTGATTTATGGATGGAGTGTACAAACAAACAAGCAAAAAAGGGAGCATCAACCCTCTGTATCCACAGATTCTGCATCCATGGATCTAACCATCCACAGCTTGAAAATATTTTTTTATAATTCTACATAACAAACCTTGATTTAATAATAATAATAACAATAACAATAACAACAACTACTACTACTTTATTCATATCCCACAACCATCTCCCAAAAGGAATTTTGGCGGCTTAAAATTTTGCCATTTTAAATAAGGGGCACAATTTTGCTCAGTCAGTGTATATAATAGGAAGGAAAAGCCTATTAAACATCAAATTACATTATCATTTTACAAATTAAGCATCAAAAATAATGTTTTACAACAACTCAACAGGAAAAGCAGTTCCATACACGGTAACATTGTGTAATAAATACTGTATTTATGAATTTACCACCATAACATTGCAATGTATTGAAACAACTGTGGATCTGGGCAAGAGGTAGACTGCGTTGGATAGTACAAAATGCTGGTTGTGTGAAGGTTGGATAAGCAAGACTGTACTGAATTTAAAAAATGAAGCTCACCTCCCCCAATCCAAAAAAGCACAGCAGAGACTCTTTTACACTATAGCACTATGATGCCACTCTAACTGTCAATCCTATAGAATCCTGGGATTTATAGGTTGGTGAGTCACTACAGCTCTATGGCTAAGAATTCTGAATATGTTTTCCTAAACTCTGTATCCTAGGATTCTATTGGATGGAACCACAGCCCTTTAAATTAGAATCATAGTACTATATTTGTGTACTGTGAAAAGGCTTCAAGCTTGCTTAAGCTTTCTTTCATCAAGGAATAAACCAACATGCTACCTGATATAGCTAGCTATAGTTTTACATAACTATAGTTTTGCATAAAATTCCTGTTTGTAGAATTACTACCAAGCCCAAAGTTACCTTGGTTTGGAGCTGATACCAGTTAAATGATCGAGTTGAATTGTCTTCAAAATCCCAAGATTCAAATGAGATGACCACTTCTCCAAGGAATACTCGGCGTCTGAATGTTCCCGAGTGCCACACAGACACCTGAAGCTGTCGGGTTTGCAGCTGGGAGTATTCAATCTTATACTGTAAACATGAACATTATTACTATTCCAATATGGAATTGAGCAATAGGATTATTATATAAGGTAGGGGTTTCAACATCATTTTCATCGAGGGCCACATCTGTCTTAGGTTTGACTTAAAAGGGCCTAAATAAGGATTAAATATCCAGGGACAGAGAATCCTTGAATACAGAGAGCCAACTATAATTTTTTTTTTTACATAGTGGATGGTGCTCTAGTTTTTGGGTCCCCAATGTTATTGAACGACAAGTCCTATCATTTTTTATTATTAGGGTGTGAGCTTGGGAGAATGGGTAGAACCCAAACATGTCAACCTTCTTTAAATACTTCTCATTCTCCTGGCCCTTCCACACAACCCTATAACCCAGAATATCAAGGCAGATAATCCACAATATCAGCTTTGAACTGGGTTATCTGAGTCCACATTGCCATATAATCCATTTCAATGTGGATTTTATACAGCTGTGTGGAAGGAGCCCCAGAAAGGTCTCCTGCCAAGTAGTTCTGTGAAAGAAGATTTTGCTATGGAAAGATGAAACGTAGTGGATAGGAATCTGGGCTAAAATATGGCTTAATGTACCTTAAATGATTCTCGGAACAATGGATCCTGTGTGTTCTTTTTAACAGAGGTCTTCCGTTTACTCTGTGGAGACTTATCAGGCAACAAACAAGTCTTGATGTACCTTATAATCAGAGATGGAGTTAAGAGACATGAAAAGGAAGGAAGGAACTAAAGCCCCATCCTCGCTAGTAATTATAATGTATCTCTATGCCATTTGTTTTTCTTTCATTTTGTTTTCTCTTGGCATCTGAAATCTTTCTCCACTATCAGTTTCTGTTTGATTGCATACAAGATTTCACATTTATCAACCTCTCTCATCATGTTTGTTTCCAACTTCAGTATCTTTGCAAATCCTACCAACACTCACACATAGCTGTGCAGCATCCATCCTAATGGCATAATTAAAACTTAATTCTAAAATACTTTAGCTAAAGCAGTGGTTTCAAGGCCACCATCCTCAGGAGCTGCGTGTTTTTTTTCTCAAAAGTACCTGGTATTGTTAATTTTTCAGGTTTTTGTAAAGATACAAAATCTTCAGGGTGAAGTAAAACATGAGCCAACATTTGAACCATATGATATTGTCCATTCACATTTAAAGCCCACATTTTCCCTAACTATAAAAGCAGCTAAATGTTAAATTACACCACAGAAGCAATTGAAACTTCATTGTTGTGAATATGAATAAACTGAAAAATCTGTTTGTAACAACTGGAAGTTCTATATCATGGGTATTTTGGTCATGATAAATAATAAAGGTACCGGTAAAGAGGTCTGGCTAAATGCATGCCACACCTTGTAATATAATGTCATAGCCTTATTGAGACATTGTACTGCTTATTTATTTTTATTTATTTACTTCACTTGTATACTGTTTTTCCAACATATTTATGGCAAAATGTAATGCCTCACATATATATGAAACCTAACATAAAACAACAACATATAACCATCAATTAAATCATTAAAATGTACGTTAAAAGGTAGAGTTAAAACACATTGATATAAACATTAAAATCACATAATGCAACAAATTTAGTCCAGGCCATTCAATTGCACACAATCCCTGATCATTCCTTGTATTGCTTACTGCCCAAAGCTTTGGCACCATAGCCAAGTTTTGACTTTTTTTCTGTTTATTTATTTTTATTTATTTGAAATATTTATATTCTGCCCTTCTCACCCTGAAGGGGTCACAGGGCAGAACACCACACATATATGGTAAGCATTCCATTGTGGGACATGAAATAATTATAAATATATACAAACACTAAAATCAGTTATATCCACTTTAAAATCAGTTGTTTAAAACCATCTCAAGACATCAGGCTGGCTCCGGTCAGCAGAGTGGCTTTCCTATTCTTGCCTTATTGCACTGTTCCAAAGGCTTGGTCCCACAGCCAGGTTTTTACCATATTTCTGAAGGACAGGAGGGAGGGGGCTTTATAGACTATTTAATTGTGCTTGGTAGCAGACTGGCAGCCAGTGGAGCTGGTGTAACAGGTGGGTTGTGTGCTCCCTGTACCCCATTCCAGTGAGCAATCTGGCTGCTGCCTGTTGGACCAATTGGAACTTCCAAACAGTCTTCAAAGGCAACCCTACATAGAGCATGTTGCAGTAGTCTATTCAGGATGTAACTGTTGCAATCCAGAGCAGGGAACAAGGCCCAAAGATAACTATCCACCACACTTGGCTGTGAAAAACAATCCTTTTTTATTGAAGAAAAATGGTTACAAAATAAAGGAAAAATGCAAGTCAAAAGCCACAGCAAAATCAGCAAACATGAATTTAAATGGACAAAGCAAAACCAAAAGCCTCACTGGGAAATACTGGAATCTGTTAGCAATCCACTAACTGTACTTGATATCCTAGAAATCTTGCCAAACTATGGCCAGGGAACCGGGAGAACTGCCAAGGTCTTCATCAATTCTGAAACGATGCCTGAACTGACACAATCAGCTCGGCGTATTGCAATTAAAACTCAAGAATTGGTTCCGTGAACTGCCCTTCTGTTTTGAAGCCAATGTTTTTAATTCTTGAATTCGGGAGGATCGACGCAAACTGAGTGATTTACTTCTGTCTTCCCAAATTTGGCCCCTTCTGTTGTCATTACAGTTAACAGGTGCAGAAGGGAGGGAAAGTTCAAGGTCTCCCTCTGCAACATTCTCATGAACACTGGTACTTTCATTTTCCAAATCTACAGAAGTTCCTTCCTCACTAATTTCAGGAACATTGGCATTTTCCAAACCTACAGCAGTTTCTTCCTCACTAATTTCAGGAGCATTGGCATCAAAAGGTACATTTCCACTAGCATCAGTAAATATACTTTCATTAGCATCGGGAGGAACAAACAGAGAATCAGGTTCAAGTTCAAACTCAGGCTGAACCCCAACAGTAACCAGAGCATGGACTACCATGGCCAAGTCTGACTTTCCAAGTTATGGGCACAACTGGTGCACAAGCTTTAATTGCTCAAAAGCTCTCCTGGCCACCACCGAAACCGGGGTACTAAATGGTGGAGCAGGGAACAGGGAAGAAATACATTGACAGAGCTTCATTTGGCCACAGCTTTATTCATTCCTCTTGTATTGTCTTGGCCTGGCATAAGTCAATGGGCTTGGGCATTTATCAATCTACCTGTTATTTGAGATATCATGGAGTGCCATCTATGGAATGAATGCTGCTGTTGGTCACTCTGTAATACTCTTGCTATGGAAGGCAATACTGTTCTTAGATATACCCAAGAACACTTTATGGGCTGCCCCAATGAGAGGGAAAATGGGCATGTAGGCCATGCCTCTCTCCAAAAACTGTATTTGTCAGCATGCTATAACATCCAAGTTGTTCATGTGATTAAACAAATCAAAACATTCAACAGGCGGATGAGTGATAAGATGGCCAAAAGCCAAAGGATCACCATGGACATGATTAACTACTACAGAGTGAAGTCTGAGAGGGCAGTATAACCCTTGAAAGTAATTTATATATTTTTAAACTATGTTTTCAAAGATAGGCTTAAGCAACCCTCAGAAAGATACTTGTCCAGACTCCAGATCTGACTCTGCTTCAAAATGTAGTTTCTGCCTCTGATCTTCAATTATAACTACAGTTTGTCACCCCCTGCTGGTCACTAACTATCTGAAGAACTTTCCTGCACTTTCTTGTACAGTATGAGTTGTATCACTTGAAAACTATGTCAGTCTTGGGACAACTGCCTAAATATCCTCCCCATTTTTCTCAGTGTATATACCAACAACAACAACTTTATTTTTATACCCCGCCTCCATCTCCCCGAAGGGACTTGGGGCGACTTACACATGGGACAAAATGTACACAAAACACCAAAGCAAAAAAAAAAAAAAATCAATTCAAAGCAATACACAATTAAAGCAAAACATAGCCCAACAGTCAGATAAAACACAATTAAATAAAACACAAGAGTATAAAACAGCAGGATTAAAACTTGCTCAAATACTACACAACAAAAAAAATAGCCAGAAATACTAAGATGGGCAAAACAGCGTAGCATAAAGTTGGGGGATTGGAAGGAGTGCAGCAAACAGAGTAGTATCTGACAAGCTATGGACTGGGCATTTATAAGTAGGGACTAGTCATTCTCAAATGCTTTCTTTATAATAATAATAGCATATTCCTACACCAAAGTAATTCCATTAAAAGATCATTGTTTCCCATGTTGTACAGTTTATAGTGAGGTGGGAAGTCTGCAGCCCACAATGTCCTCTTTGCGGCCTCTAAATCTCCCCATCCCTAAATCATCCCCAGCACACAAATTCTAAATATTTCACAGCATTTGGGACAAGCTTTCACTCAAAACTGCAAAAAAAAAAAAAAGGCCACCAAAAACTTACCACCAAAGCCCAGATACAAAAGTCCTCGCAGCTCCCACCATGCTTCTAAATATCTCAGTTTGTATATGTGTTCTTCCCAAAATGGTGACCAAAAGTGACACAACACCACTTCCTGCCAGCATTTTGAGAAGAACCTAGATGAAAAGGGAGGAATTTAAGAAATATTTTTCCACATTAATGAGGAGCGAAGCCCATAGAGCAGTCAGAAAGCAGAGATTTATTTCCAGCACCCACAAAGTTGTTCTCTATTTGTGAAGATACCAAATCATTCTGGGCCACTTCAATCACCTAATGTGCTAATTATTCAGCATTAATTCTCTGCTTATTATTATTAGTAGTAGTAGCAGTAGTAGTAGTAGTTCTTACCCACCTCTCCCCAAAGCTTGAAGCAGGTTATTAAAACACAATAGATAAAAACATAAAACACATGTAAAACACATAGATTAAAACACAAAGTCACAAGATTAAAACATATATTAAAATAATTTAAATCAATAACATGTAAATTTAAAATTCATATTTTAAAAATTGACTGAGTAGGCCTGCCAGAAGAAATAGGTTTTTAATTGTGTCTTAAATTTTAGCTGTCAGACCTCTTCTGGCAGGTCATTTCACAGTCTTGGGCTGGCAATGAAAATGTCCCCTAGGTGACAGTTGCCAGTGGGGTTCTGGTTGGCTGGAGTAGCCATCCCTTCAAGGACCTCAGTATGTGGGGTAGCTTGTATGGGAGAAAGCAATCCTGTAGGCAAGCTGGATCCAAACCATGTAGGGATTAAAGGTCATAACCAACACTTTGCACTTTACCTGGAAACTAATTGGCACAGTGTCCCTACAAAGTCAGTCTGTCTTTCTCTTTTGACAGTTGTTCAAGTCAAACATTACAAAAAAATGACCAAAGAAAAATGTATAATTATAATTCCAAAGACCCAAGACATTAAATTTTCACACCCCAAGATTTATAGCAGTAAATGAAAACAAGCTTACGGGTTGCATTTTTTCTTGTTCTCCTCTCCATAAGCCAGGTTCTTGCAGGCACTGATGCACACTTCTAAAGTCCCAGTTCTGAAGATATATGCAATGGCAAATTCTATTTCACCACTGACATCTGCCCTCTCGAAGTTGCCAACCTCTGTGCATGTGCTGTTAATGCTGTATAAACTATTCTGTAATAATAGAAGGAATACATATAACGTCATTTAAGACATACAATTATACAAACAAATATAAGGCATTGTCATTGGTTAATGTTTTAAGCCAAATTGAAGTTAATGATAGCAAATTTTAATGAAACAATCTGCCATTCCTTCCAGCCTTATAGTGGTGAATAATGACCATTTAAGCATTATCATTTTTTCAGTGAAAAATATTCCTCATATGCCTGGCCTCCTTTTGTAACTATCTCACTTCTGTTTCCCAAATTAATGAGTCTGCATTATAGCCCAGATATCCTACTTAAAAAACTGAAGTATGAGCATTACTTTAAAACAGTGGTTCCCAACCTTTTTTTTTGACCAGGGACCATTTGACCAGGGACTACTCTCCAATATTAGTACCAAAGAGGTTACGAATCAGTTTTTGCTGAAATTTAGATTTGGTTTGGTTATTTTGGGTTCTGATTCAGAAAATTGCATTGGATAGACCACATCAGCTCTAGTTTCTGATACAGAACATTTGCCATCCAGTAGTCGCCATCTGCTGGCCCACAGAAAACCATATTTAATAATTTAGAGCTGATGTGGTCTATCCAATGCAATTTTCTGAATTATTACCCCAAATAACTCCAGGAACAAGCCTAAAAATGAAGACACCAAGAAAAAAATGTTTTGGGATTTTGTTAACACTTGTGTTAAAAAAAGAAAGGGAGGGCGTGGAGGTTAAAAAAAATACAAAAAGCAAAGCATGAGACCCAAGAAACTGTCCCTAATGGCTTTAATAATAATAATAATAATAAGAAGAAGAAGAAGAAGAAGAAGAAGAAGAAGAAGAAGAACAACAACAACAACAACAACAACAACTTTGGAGGAGTAAACAGAGTTTTACAAAAGGCTGCCTTTTCCATTACAACTCTTGTGTTTGGCAATGGGGTTAAAATAATAATAATTACTTTGGGGCACTAAACAGAGTTTTACAAAGGTCTGCTTTCCCATTCCAATTGATATGTGGCAATGGGAGATAACAACAACAACAACAACAACAACAACAAGTACTACTACTACTTTGAGGGACACTCCTCTCTCTCACTCTCCTCTAATTGTGCTGGGAAAGCCGCAAGAGGGCGAGGTCAACTGTTAGCCTCCTTCCTTCCTTCCTTCCTTCCTTCCTTCCTTCCTTCCTTCCTTCCTTCCCCTCTCCTTCTCTCTCTTACTCTCCTCCAATGGTGGCACACACACCTCAGCTGCGGACCTTATTTTAGGTTTCATGGCCTGCCAATGGGCCACGGTCCATGGGTTGAACCACTGCTTTAAAAGAATTTGTTGCTGTAATTCACTACTTTAAACCCATCATATTACACTGCCCACTAGTAATGTTGCTAATGAATTTGTGTTGTTTTTTTTTCCTGGACAACTAATTAAAGTGCAAGGGATCCTCACAAAGGTAACCCTTTGAGTAAGAAAATAACACATTACTCTTAGCAATTGCAGTGTTTAAAACAATTAGAAATACAAAGGTTAGCAAAATTCCTTAGAAAATGTAACAATGTAACTTTTAACAAACCACTGCAAAGCTTTGCACTCTTTCCCTACCTCCTATTCTGCTACCAGAAATTAAAGTAAGGTCATTTGTAAAGCTAATATATACAAATGGACAGAGGATGTCACAGCATTTTCCTTTCAAAGAGAAGCTTCCTAAGAAAGTGAATAAACTTGGAAGTGGGAAACTTTCAGTTGTTTGGCATACTCTCTGGTTATCCCAGTTGGTCAGAAACATTCCCAATTAATCTTGTGATGTCACTTTTTCATCTGCTTTTAAAGTGTCTGAGCTTCTCCCATCTCCTCCCATCTCCTCCCATTTACTTCGATTGTTGCAAAGGGTAAACGAAGAACAGCCAGAATTGTATCTTTCCCAGGAGGCACAGGCTGGCAAATTCCTGTGAAATCTTGGCAATACAACCTGGCTGCAAGTCCCCCCTCGGGGGTGAGAAGGGCGGGGGAACAAGTGTATGAAATAAATAAATTCTAGTAACTTTGTACCTTTTAGGGCTCTCTGGCAAGTCTATGTAGAGTGATATAATCACAGGACTGCTACTTACACTTCTTATACCAGCAGAAAATATGGCCTCACTTGTGGAACTGGATAGAATGCACTCTTCGCTAGAAGTCTTTTTGGAATCACTTCCATTGCTGTCCTCTTCTCCAGTTAGGAGATGAAGGAGACTCGGGGCACCATTTAACTGTAGAAAAAGATAGTGGTATACTAGGGGTTTTTTTTCTTTGTCATTTATATTGATTTT
Source organism: Anolis sagrei (assembly GCF_037176765.1). NCBI lineage: Eukaryota > Metazoa > Chordata > Lepidosauria > Squamata > Anolidae > Anolis > Anolis sagrei. The sequence goes on from NC_090021.1 coordinate 68,815,687, forward strand.
AAAATAGTTTACTTTTCTTGCCAAATTTACTCTGGGTTACAAAATCACAAAGTACGCATAATAAAGCAGCCATAATCAAAATTACAATAATAGCCATTCAAATTTATAAACTAAATGAAGAGCAAGACAAACAACTTTCTTCAAAACAAGGAGAGAGAACTTTAATACATGCTAAAAAACCTGCAGAAAACAAAGGCCTCTTCTACACCAGCCCTATATCCTAGGATCTGATTCCAGATTATATGTTTATCTGGCAGTGGAGACTCATATAATCCAGTTTAAAGCAAATAATTTGGGATCCGATCCTGGGACATAGGGCAGTGTAGATGAGGCCTTAGTTGCTTCCTGAAGCCAAAAAAGGCATCCAACTGAAACACTCTGAGGGAGGATTTTCATAACATGGGTACCTCTATTTTAAAATGTCTGCTGAATTCTTAAGCTCTTCTCCCCACTTTATAGCAGATGCTGGAGCTGAAATTATACAATATCCCATTCCAGATGACTTATCCATTTAATTCAATGGAGGAAACAAGTTTGTACAAAGGAATCCTTCTATTAAATGTAACGGGACAGACCAACCCAACTAAAGATTCCCAAAGCAGTTTCTCTCAACTTTTTCATCTTGGGATAGTCCACATGGTAGGATGGGGAGTCAAAGTATTTCCAGCTATACAAAAATTAAGAACAGGGGGGGAAATCACAGCTAAAATTTTGTCCATTTTATTTCATTCAAAGCAATGTTTGAATGAAATAAAACATCCAGATGTTTTTGGCCTTCAACTCCCAGAAATCCTAACAGCTGGTAAATTGGCTGGGATTTCTAGGAGTTGTAGGCCAAAACTCCTGGGGACCCACAGGTTGAGAACCACAGCTATAGACACTGGTTTTTCATTAAGGGCAGAAGTTGGGATAGGCTTATGGCTACCCCAATTTCTAAACCACTTTTCAAAATATGCTGAATACTTATAACGTACTCCTTTGGATGCAATGTCAACAGCAGGGTCAGAGTGGCTTCTCCTTTCTCTTATTGAATCTATTTGCTGCCCAAAAGTTGTTGTTAGAAAATTCTTCTCAGCTGTCATATCATTTTGGGACTTTGACATTTCTAGAAAAAGAACATGTGAAGAAAAACGTATTGAACAAATTCAATATGTTTATGTCAATCCCTCTACATTTTGTTAGATTTTAGCCATTCTTGTAAGCTGCTCCAAGCCCCAGGGGAGTGGCGGCATATAAGTTCAAATAATAAATAAATAAATTTGCGGTTTTGACATTTATGATTCTATAGTCAACAACCTTCAATTAAGATGGAGGACTAGAGATTTTGGAGAGAGAACACCTTTCTAGGAATCTCGATCCTCCAGTACAATTCTATGGTCAGTTTCCAATGGAACTCAATGACAGAATGAATGCTGGAAAACTCAAATTGCCTAGGCAGGTATTATCTCTGGGATCTTCCACGCAGTCATATAACCCAGAATATCAAGGCAGAAAATCCCACAATATCTGCTTTGAACTGGGTTATCTGAATCCACACTGCCATATACTCCAGTTCAAAGCAGATAACGTGGGATTTTATTTAGCTGTGTGGAAGGGGTCTCATAAAAAAACCCAGCATTTTCTTAGTTCACGGTTTTTCACTTTCAAAGGGATGCTGTACCCCAAGCCCATCAAATGTGGAGGCTTGACTGTGAAACGGAAATTCTAAAAGAAAAACAAAAATTCTGATGCATTTAAATTAGCAGTATATTTAAGCCCATGGTCAGATCAGAGTCAGAACTACTTCAAACTATTCTACTAGAAAAATAAAAATGTGGGGGGTCCAAAATGAAAACCAGTATGGGAGATACTGAGCTTGGTTGAGTTGAGGGACAATAACATAAGCAAACATTTAAATAAAAAAGTTGACTGCAAACCACACATCTGGTTTTTGTGTTGCCAAACATGTAGTTTGGCAATGTAAGGTTCCAGAATGAAAAGGAAATACTCCATAATTAACTTCCCCATTTAAGGGGCAGCAAAAAAAGCTGAATAGAAATAATTGTCTCTGTTCCTGGAGGGGGGCAGATCTATCTGTCTATCTATCTATCTATCTATCTATCTATCTATCTATCTATCTAATCAGTGGTTCCCATACTTTTTGACCAGGGATCACTTTGACCAGGGATCAGTCTCCAACATTAGTACCAAAAGGGTTATGAATCGGTTTTTGGTTAACGTTAGATTCAGTTTGGTTATTTGGAGTGCTGTTTCAGAAAATGGCATTACATAGGCGACATCAGCTCTACTTTCTGATACAGAACATATGCCACCTAGTAATCACCATCTGCTCACCCACAGAAAACTATATTTAATAATCTAGAGCTGATGTGATAGTAGTAATCTTTCGTGGGTAGTCAGCCTCTCCCCTCCTGACATCCCTGTTGTTTCGGCACTATAAGAGGGTTTCACGAGACCAATCACTCTTGTTGATGTGTGATTTCAGAGTAGTACTGTGAGGCTGTGGACCATATTTCAGTGTAGTAATGTGAGGCCGTGGACCACAGTGTAGTTAATGGTGAGGCTGTGGACCATATTTTTGTTCTTGCGGACCACTGGTGGTCCACAGACCACAGGTTGGGAACCACCTATCTATCTATCTATCTATCTATCTATCTATCTATCTATCTATCTATCTATCATCTCAACAAACCTACTTTGAATGTTGAAAATCATTCAGGTTTTCTGAAAATAAAGTAGGACAAAGCTTTCTGGTTTTTTAATGAACATATAACAAATACCAGTGCAACAGAAGAAAAGGAGAGGGTCAGATACTCAGGGCTTGGAAGAACTACTTCTTGGGAGTACAACTTCAGTAGCCCACAAACAGAATGCTCAATAAATCTGGGAGCTGTTGTTTATCAATATCTCCTTTAACTTTCATTAGGTTACATCCCTAATTATTTGCAGTTTCTCAAGTCACTCCTGACACACACAAAAAATCCCTAATTATTTCAGTGGTATGTCTTCATCCACAATGCACTCGTTATTCTACTGTTAACTGCCAAAGCTTCACTGCATTGAATTTTGGGATTTGTGGTGAGGCACTAGAGCTATCTGGCTACAAACTCTAAATATCCTCTCCCTATACTGCATCCATGGGAAGTTGCCATGGCACTTAAATGTAATGTAGTACCATAATTGTGCAGTGTGAACAGGCCCTTATAGCATTATAACATAGCAAAGTCCTTGAGAACACTTACTTCTGATATGTGAAGTTAAAGACAGAAACAGGTTTTCCATAGATCTATGGAAACTTTTATTCTGGTCAAGTTCCTGCAAATACAGTTCGAAGGAAAAGATAAAATGATAAATCCTGAGGTTGTTTGCTCAATGATTTTCATGTCACGTGCCCATTAAATGTTGCAACAGGAGCACATTTGCAAGGCTGCAAACACAGCTAGCATTTCTATAGCCAAACAATTAGAAGAAATGCTTTGGCATGAGAATACAAATGGTGATGTTTACTCAAAAGGACAGCGAGCCCAGTTCAGATATTTTGTGTCTACCAAAGCATGTGGCTGCTGTAATTACATTAAGAATAAAAGCAAATAAAATACATCAATTATTCTTTTAATTTCTGTATTTTTATAGATTTTTTTTCTAGATAAGGAATTTAACAAGCCTTAAAATGTACAGCAGCTGGCACATAAACATTTGTGTATAGCAACTAACAAATACGTTCCTGCACATACCAGTTTGTGTACACACATGCATGCAAACAGACAAGTAACAATCCATTTTAAAGTTTTCTAAATTCTATATTTTTGTCTTACAAAAGCTAGTAAGCTTAACAATAATCTAAACAATTGAAAGTCATGAAACTTCATGGGAATGCAGGAAATACCCCCATTCCAAAGATTGTCATGAAAGCCATACACAAGGATGCCCTGATGTCTCACAAAAGAGAGGCTGAAGAGATGACAGGCCTCTCCTGAGCTCCTGTCCTCTCTCGGATTGCTGCAGCTTCCCTACTTAGGACATATTAATAGCCACGTCAACAACGAGCAAATGCATCTTACCACCTTCATGGAAAGTTTAATCCTCTTCTAAAAATTATTTTTCACAACCAGTTTAATGCAGTGATCAGAGAATAAGAATGGAACTTGTGAGATCTAGGTTCACACTACATAATCTAATTACGTGTAACAGAAATAATAACTAGCAATAGTCATAGATATATGTGTAGAATCTCCCTAGAAACAAATACATATATACATTACCACAGTATTAACTTCAGTTGTGGACTCTGCAAATGGAGGGGGAGTTGGAGGAACCACTGATATATTGCTGAAAATTTAAGGGGAAAATAAATTGAAATGGTTAAAGCACATTCTTGCAAAGTTCTGTTTATTATAACCTCCTCCCTCTTGACCTTCAGGAAAAACTAAAAACGTGGCTTTGGGACCAAGCCTTTGATCAGTAACTTTTGAGTAGTGCAATAAGCGATTATGAAATAATGCAATGACAAATAGCACGGCCATGGATTATGATGTAGATTGCACAATTTTAATGATGTTTTAATGTTTTATGTTTTTAACTGTTTGGATTTTTAATGTATTTGTTTATTTTATTGATGTGTATCTGTGTAGCATATATGGCAGGCAGCCTCAGAGTATGTGGCCTCACAACCTCTACGGATGCCTGCCATAGATCTGGGTGAAAAGTCAGGAGAGAATGCTTCTGGAACATGGTCATGCAGCCTACAAAACTCACAATAACCCAACATTACACCTGCTAGGAACCTCAGGAACAACTTATCATGCCACATTATCATCTCCAGAATGAGGTGACCTTCTTGTCCTTACCTTAGTTCTTGAAAATATTTTAAGAGCTTTGCACTAGCAGTTGCACGTCTGCCTATAAAGTGAGACAAGAACACACAAAGATCATTTAGTAACAAGATTTTTGAACTCAAGTATCAGTTTTTGTTACTTCAATTTTTGGTCAATTCTTTTTTGACACACTTTCATTTAGCAAAATAGTAGATGTTCTCAGCGATTGTAAGTGATTTTTCTTAAAACAAATGTTCAAGTTTTAGTTCTGTGTCAGAATGAGTGACAGAAAGTCACATTACAGCTGGAACATTCAGCAGTCACATAAGGCAGCCCTTTTGAAACATACCCACTTTGAACAAATGTATATCAATAACTATCCACCATTAAAGTAATGGTATAGATAATCTCTGTGCTTATACAACTTTGGGCTAATAACCAGCTAAAAAGGAAGTAATCTATATTATTCAATTATTAATCATCAATATGTAACAAAATGAAATGTGAGGCATAAAAAAGCAATTGATGTCAATTATTAACAGTGAATGCCTCAATGTACTACTACAGCGATTCTATATCAGATCAATTATTAACAATACAGAAAATAACCCTTTAACTTAATCAGCTGCACTGGCAGCTAAATTTATTATCTAATAGTGAGTGAGTAGTTGATCTCCTAAAATCTCCAGATAGGGAATTAACTCTGTACTCTGCAATAACCATGTGGCAATAACCCCACTGGTTCAGGTTTGCTATCTGTATCACTATAAATTAGACCAGGTGTCCCCAAACTAAAGCCCGGGGGCCAGATACGACCCTCCAAGGTCATTTACCTGACCCTCGCTCAGGGTCAATCTGTCTGAAATGACTTGAAAGCACACAACAACAACAACAACAACAACTCTATCTCATCAGCCAAAAGCAGGTCCACACTTCCCATTGAAATACTAATAAGTTTATATTTGTTAAAATTGCTCTTCATTTTAATTATTGCATTGTTTTTAAGTGTTGCTTTTTTGTTTTTGTTTTTGTTTTTTTGCACTACAGATAAGACATGTTCAGAGTGCATAGGAATTCATTCATGTTTTTTTCAAATTATAATCCGGCTCTCCAACAGTTTGAGGGATTGTGACCTGGCCCTCTGTTTAAAAGGTTTGAGGACTCCTGAATTAGATAGTCCTTCCACTGTGACATTGCAGAGAAAAGAACATGAAAGAAAAGAAGTGAGAAAGAAACCATCTATGTACACATATGAAAGAGAGGAAATCATTCTTATTAGGGCCAGAGGTTTTAAGAAGACTAGTTACGTTGGCTTGGTATTCAGCCCCAAACCAGGACATTTCTATTTGTTGCACTGCTGCAGGAGGAAGGAACGAACATATAGCTCCTCCAGGCCAATGTTTGAGGACATCAACATTTACTAACATCCCTCCACTAAAAGTTGACGAAAATGCTTTCAGACACCAGTAAGGGTCACAAGAAACAATCCTGCTATATGTTGGTCCCCCAAAAGTCTTTCCTTTTTTGAATAGGTAAAAACTAGAAATTTGTTTTGGAAAATAATAATAATAATAATAATAATAATAATAATAATGTTATTTATAGCCCGCCCTCCCTCCCCAAAGGGACTCATGGCAGTTTACAGAAGATAACAAAAATGGCAAACATTCAATGCCTGAAAACTAATAGACAATCAAAGCAAAAAAGTTCTCTCCTGAGCTGAAAATACCTCACAGCAGTACAAAAAGGTAGGGAAATTGCCTAAACACCATAAGGAGGATTGGGGGGGGGGGGGGGGTGGTAAAAGTTTTTAAAATTAAAAATTGACTCTGAAGGAATTTCTTTAACTCTTTAAGGTTCATGAATGAAATGTATTTAATGACACAGTGCCAAGTGAACTTCGACTCCATAGCTTAGAGCTTCATGTGATAACACATAAGCAATAAACATCTATGACGTACAAGTTCACCAATAAGAAGCCAGCAATATTTCCAAGCTATGCGCGTCATACCTGTTCTTTGCGTCATATTCTGGTGTCCTAGCTGTTATCTTATCAACAGACTATATCAAGATGTTTGGAAGCATGGATCAGAAGTGTTTGCATATATTTAACTTGATATCATTAGGAATCTACATTTTCTATGGAGAAATCTACATGAGCCACAAACACTGGTGCTGATGCAGAGTGGAGAATTCCAGATCAACACTGGGAGAATTTGCACCATCCGCCATGGCAGTGGATGATAAGTGTCCTCAAAGCTGGCCAGTATCAGAATAATGAGGGAGAAGGGGAAAGGAAGAACCACCCCTTCCTTTCTCCCTTCTGTTCTCCAATCACTCTGATGTCATTTCGTGGCTTGAGAAATTATCACTAGCAATTTTGTGCCCAGTGATCTCTGCTTAGACAAAGACACAACATGGATGGTGAGTCCCCTAGGAAGAGTGAGATGGCCAAGAAACAGCCATAGCTCATTCCAAATCATAACTGGACCAACAGTTTAACCTGCCAGAAAAGTGTGGGCAAGCTGAGCATCTCCTGCCTTTGTTTACTATAGGACAAGGCTTTGTTGAAAAGCCTTGAAGGGCATGAGAATCAATTAGTCTTGTGCATCTTGTGGATGCCACAAAGTTCATTCACCTTTTTCCTGCCTCATTTGGCCTATGTAGATAGTCTTGAAGTCTAAGCAAACTGCTTTTTCCAACATGGCAATACAACTCTACCTCATTTAGGCCTTATGGTCCTTTTCCGACTGCTCCTCTTTACTCCTATGGCACCTCAGAGATTCCCAATGAAGTGTAGCCCTTAAAGTTCCCATGGGAATCTAGTACATTACAGAGTTGTTGAAACAATGGCTGAGATAATCAATGTGAAATATATCAAACACTTCAAATGCAAATTGGTGACATCGATTTTAATACTCGGAATACATTTTAACTGATGGGGCCAAAAATTAAGATTGTGCTTGTTTAATTGTTCTAATTTTAGTTCTAATGTGTTACTGTAATGGGAAAAGAATAGATTTTCACTCTAACAAAGAGAAGTGTTTGTTTATATTTAATAAACAAAGGGGTGGAGCACAATGGTAGAAAACATCATTGACATGCATTAAGATAAGAGATTCATTTCTGGCATTCTAGTAAAACTTCTGCAAAGTTATAGCAAATTAAAATATATCATGTTGAATTAAAAAGGTCATAGTTTGACATTGATAATAGTTCATTAACATAGCACACCCTTCTCCTATGTATTGCTGTGTGCCTTTAAGAGTCATTTCTGACATATGATGACTTTAAGGGTTTCTGGGCAAGGTTTGTTCAGATGGAGTTTGCATTTACCTTTGCTTTCCTCTGACGGTGAGAGAACATGACTTACCCAAGTGGAGACACGAGTCTCCAGAGTTTTAGTCCATTGCTCAAACCACTATACCACCTTTAAGTACCACCTTTAAGTGCCACCTTTAAGTGCAATAGACTGAACTTTCAATACAGCATTCTTCAATGATGTACCATGATTATGCAATATCACACACACACAAACACAGGTCTTTGGAGTGACACTAACCATTTTATTCCCCTATGTTGTTAATGGGATAAAGCTAAGTGAGGATATCCGTCAAAGGAACTGCTTTTATCTACAGAATTTTAATAACTATTGTTCTTTTTTTTTATCCCTCTGCAGGCTCAAGGTCCTTTTCCAGAGGACTGGGAAACCCTTTAGTTTGGAGGTTCTGTGAATAGACTTGTTGCAGAAAAGCTCTGCTGACCCTGAAATATATTACCAGATTCACATGGGATTTATATCCAAAGATTATTGTGTTCTTATTTTTGACCAAAAGGTCAATGGTTCGAATCCGGGGAGCGGGGTATGCTCCTCCTGTTAGCCCTAGCTTCTGCCAACTTAGCAGTTTGAAAACATGCAAATGTGAGTAGATCAATAGGTACCGCTCCGACAGAAAGGTAATGGCACTCCATGCAGTCGTGCAAGGCACATAACCTTGGAAGTGTCTATGGGCAACGCTGGCTCTTTGGCTTAGAAATTGAGATAATCACCACCCCCCAGAGTCGAACTCAACTAGACTTAATGTCAAGGGGAAACCTTTACCAATTTCCCACCTGTTCTTTGTTGCTTAAAAAAATACTGCTGGTAGACATTTTAAACCGGATTAATATTAATCACTATTTTTTATTTAAAAAATCTGTTATTAGCCACATTTTATTTGTAATCTGTTTTTCAACTAATGCTCTCAAACCGTTTAGTCAGATTGATAGACAGCTAAAAAAATTACAGCAATAACAAGAGAGAATTAGCTCAGTTGCATGGTAAAAAGACACCTGAATTGAAATGTCTATGTTAACTCTTGATTCAATATAATGAATTATTTTTGAAAGGAAGATAATTAATCAATAAAAATATAACTGACTGACAGCCCTCTCTTTCTAGTTCCCCATTATTAACACTGTGCCAATTATGTGAGAAATTTGTGTTCCTCTCACAACAATTACTGTGGACTGATTGTTCAGAGAAGCTATGAAGACAGAATAGCATTGGGAAATTCAGTTCACTTCTGTTAGCCTGTTAATTTATTCTTGCTTCAAGAGAGCCACAAAACTGGAACACTGTTTTCTTTACCTGCAATTCTGCACATAGTCAGATTGCTTGAATTCCATTGATTTCAAAATGTTTAAGCAATTAAAGGTTGTATAAAATTTCAACTTCTAGCCAGACCATATTTTGCATACTTTGAAATGCTCATTACTACCTGAATGCTCAGACACTGCATTACTGATACAAATCGTTAAGAAAAAATAATCCTTGTCATTTTTATTTATTTCCAATTCATTGTTGCTGTTGTATGCTTTCAATTCAAACCTAAGGCAAATATGTCATGGGATTTTCTGGAGTTGAGATTTTTTGACTCACTCAGGGTCACCCAGTAGGTTTCTACAGCAGAACACAGTATCAAACCCAAGTCTCCAAAGTTGCAGTACAACACTCAAACTTTTTTGTTACCCTGGGTTTCTATTTCCAGCTCATACTACATAACAAAAAATCTAATTGGTTCTGTGGAATGCTTGCCGTGTATATGTTGCGCGCCGCCCTGAGTCCTCTTCAGGGTGAGAAGGGAAGAATATAAATGGTTCAAATAATAATAATAGTTGGAAAAACTGCTCAGGTTCCTGTTGCAGCTACTTATCTCAATGCATCTCATGACCAGGAGAACACTGCAGCTATCATTTTCTAGTATTCTGATTTGCAGGAGCTTGGAAACCCTTTGGTTGGGCTACTGCCTGGTTTAAGAGTTAGTTTACACTGACAACTGTAAACCCTATTTGAGAGCCAACATTGTGTAGTGGTTTGAGTGCTGGACTAGGGCTCTAGAGACCAGGGTTCAAATCAACTCTTGGCCATGTTACCTTAAGCACGTCACTCTCTCTCAGAGGAAGACCATGGCAAACTACCTTTGAACAAATCTTGCCAATAAAGCCACATGATATGTTCACCATAGAGCTGTCTTAAGTTGAAAGGTACATTATACTTATATATTGTTGAAAGCAAAATGTGAAATAAAAACATACTTGCATTCAGTTTAACATTGCAGAAAAGATTTATTTTTTATTTTTATTTTATTTTTTGCTTTTAATAACTACCTTCAGTGGGGAATTTCTTTGCTCGGATCTCAAAGAACCACTCTCCTGTTTTCACTTTCATATCTCTGCCAAAAAAACACAAATGTATGAAGCTTCTACATATGTTTCAATAACATATTTTCCATATTTTTAACATGTTATCCATGCAAATAAATTCTTATCCATGCAAACAAATTCTTATCCATGCAAATAGAAGGCTTTGATTGGGACCCAATCTGGATTGGAACCATAGTGTGAGGAGAGGAATAATTATTGCCTTCTGTCCCTATGTCGCCATTCTACAAAGCTACTGAACTCTGAAAATCAACTCACACCTGTCATAAACTCTATCAGAAATCCAGACTAGACCCTTTATTCTCCCTCCTAGGGCACTATGCTATCTCTCTGTCTTTTCCTTAAAATCCCTGCTCTTTCCTTCTTCTTCCCATCCTTAAATACATGCTACACCCTTCCTTTTCTTCCTTTTCCGCAAATAACTACCCTCCAACCATTACATACATGAGCTATAAGATGGGTTGATGAATAGATATTTTGTATTTATGTATTTACTTTGCTTGTATACCGCAGTTTCTCAGCCCGTAGACGACTCAACGCGGTTCACAACAAGAGCAAAAATGTCAATCGTACAACATACAATATTTAAAACCATTAACAGCATAATATACAAAATAATGACACATCAATAACAACACATTAACGTCTCGTAACTAAAATCGTGATCCAATTCGTCATCCATAATTCCGTTTCCTATATTCATCGTTCAATTGCACTATTTATCTGAACGCCTGTTCAAACAGCCATGTTTTTAGTTTTCTTCGAAACACCATTAACGAAGGGGCTGATCTAATGTCCATGGGAAGGGCGTTCCACAGCTGAGGGGCCACCACAGAGAAGGCCCTGTCCCTCGTCCCCGCCAGCCGTGCTTGCGATGCAGGCGGGATCGAGAGCAGGGCCTCCCCAGAAGATCTTAAAGTCCTGGTGCGTTCATAGGCAGAGATACGTTCGGATAGGTAGCTTGGGCCAGAACCATTTAGGGCTTTATAGGCCAACGCCAGCACTTTGAATTGAGCCCGGTAGCAAATCGGCAGCCAGTGGAGCTGGTGCAGTAAGGGAGTTGTATATGGCCCTCTCTCTTTCCAAATGTCATATATCAGACAACAAATGACTCAGATATGATGTTTAATCAATTTAACAACATTTCTCACTCATAAGCATAGCAGATGGTGCACATCCATAAGGAGGGATTCAGAATTATGCGACATCCGGAACAAACTTGCTGGCTGCACCCATTGCATACAGCGCCTCTGTTGATCAGTCTTCCAAGAGACTTCTGGCAACGGGCACATGACTTCACATGATTTTCATCGCTTGTGCTCTTTGTCCCCCTCCAGCGAAGCTGCTGCAGCTGTAGTTTCAGGTTCCTGTCCTCAACCAGGAGAAATTGAGGTGAGTGCATAAGTAAGAAAATATGCAGACATTTTCAAGTTGTTCAACTGCAGCATGAGCCCTCTCCAGCATAACTGACAGAAATGGATGATTGACACTGCAGTCCAACAACATATGAAGGAACACAACTTCCCTAACTCTGATCTCCCTGGAAGATGACTAGATGGTCACCCAGTCTTCAGGCTAAAGAGTCATCCCTGAAGCTCATCTAGAGGCTGTTTTGGGACAGATGAATGTAAACAAGCTAATATTAACAAAATTGAATTAATGTGGGCAAGGAAAGCAGGCAAATCTGGACAGAAGATGCACTGTTTCTCAATGGGGTTCACAGTTCCTCTGTCTGGGGGACATCCTAGACTATCCACTGAAATACAGATCTTAACTGTTGTGGTCAGGACTGTCTTTTACCAATTGAAGTTAGTGCACCAGCTATGATCTTATCTGGATGCAGCAGGTCTATCATGAGTCACTCATCCTTTGGTTACCATCAAACTACACCAGTGCATGCAAATGTAAATTGTGTGTAGAATCTCTGGAGACAGTTTGCAAGCCTATCCTAAGCAGATGCTAATTGGAGTAAAATCTTTAGAATGCATTACACCTGTTTTATGCCAGTTGCCAGGATCATCTATTCACTACACAGTGCTATCATACTTGTATCATTAAACCCCTAAAGAGTTAGGGAATAGCTGCTAAAGGAATTGCATGCACTTACACAAAAAATAAAATTGCATAGCACCAAAACAATACTTAACTGAATACAAACAATTCCCCATACAGTGTCAGAATGAAGAAATAGAGGGGCTCAAGATCTGAAAAAAGCTTACTTCTTTCCCTTCCCCAGATTACCTTTTTGTTTTTAAAGTATCTTGGACTAAATACTTTTATCTGGAATTTTATCATGAAAACGACGAGAAGGGCACAGTAGCAAATATGAGAAAAATCAAAACAGATCGAAAACAGGGTGGAAAATACGGCACATCATATTCCAAAATGTTAACATACCTTATTCTTTCTTCATCTATCCCTCTCAATGTTTCATCACGATGCAGGACTTCTAAAATAATCTTTTGCTCCAGGCCTTTAAGTAAGTTGAGATTAAGTTCTTGGGACATTTTCTCTCCTACTTCTAACAATAATGTTTAGAGAATCCTGTGTGTCCCTTCAAAGATAAGTGTTGCCACAGCCCAGCAACAGGTTTCGGGGGGGGGGGGGGGGGGGACTGAAAAGCTGTGAGTACTTGTAACACAGAACTTGTCTGTTGATTTCTGGTTCATTTAGAAATCCATTTACACTTTGTCATACTCCTAGAGAGAGATGGAAAGAGTCTTTTTCAATGCTGGTCATTGTTTTTGTACTCATCACCTGTTGAACACACTTGGTTTTCTGGGTCACAGATATTGCCGCTGTCTCCCATAAACACCAGGACTTCAAAGTCCTAATCTGGTGCAAGTAGTACCTAAGAAGATAAAATGATAATGCATTTGGATATATTAATACATAATTGTGTACTTCAAACTAAGAAACAACAGGAAAACAAGAAAGTCATCCTCCTTACCTTGCTTTAACTTTAGTGATTTCATGAAAGTATTAAATTGTATTTCTCAAGACCTATGGAAGAAGAAAAAATGAAAAAAGTTACAGTTTCCCAAAGTTCGCATTTGTATTCTGCAATACAGGGCTAGCTCCCAGTTCTTCAAAAATGAGAAATACACACTGTCTTGATATGCATATCACAAAGTTACCAAACCACAAAAAAGCTATGAATCATAGTTTGGACTAATAACAGAGAGACAAATTCTCCCGACCATAATAATGCTTACTCATCCTGCTGCAAAATAAGACATCAAAGTTAAAGGTTTGTTTGCAAGTCAGTTTGCTGTACAAAAAAGTAATAACGGAATAATGAAAACAAGCAAATTTGTTTTCAGACAGCACCTTAGTTTGCAACAAAAATGAAGATATCTTAACTGAAATTCACATCCTTCTGCCTACATTCTGTTGCTTTCTTATCTTGCTGAAATGAGCATGTACAATGGTGCAAAGAACAGCATATTTTTTAAATCAATCAATTATTTATAGGGCTTGATAGTTAATTGTCTTGTCTTTGAAACTATGGTGCCTGCAGAAGCAGATAAAAACATTTTGCACAGAACAATGCTATTATCACTGACCACACACAGCCCATATTCGTCCCGGCAAGGGGTGAGCAGACTATACAGTTAACTGGAAAAACCACATCTGCATTGACTTATAGATGACCACAGTAGACACTAGAAGTGTGTCTTCAATTTTCCTGTTGGCTTATGGTGACCACATTAATTTCTTTTTTAAAGCAAGGAGTACTCTGAGGGGACTTTGCCAGACCTTCTTCTAAAAATATAGCCTACACAGGCTTCTTAAACCTTTCCACTCGGGGTGCTGCTTTTGGTCTGAGAAATGTTTACGTGACCCCAGGTATATAGGTATATACAAAAGGTATTTTAAAAAACCCAAACATTTACTGATAACAGAATGGCATTTCCAAGGTGTTTGATACAGGCTAATTTTCATTTAGTCATGAAGTACAGCTGGGACATATTCTGCAGAGTCCTCTGTAAACACTGCACCACACATCCGTGTAAATGTCTAAAACAGCCACTAGGTGACATTCAGAAAATGTTTACAGCTGCCAAGTTTTTCAGGACTCTAATATTGAGGTAAGGAGACCTATGTTTGGGGTCATGGTCCACAGTTTAAGGTACAGTGGCCTACAGTAAGGACCTGCTGTTTTTTTGACAATTACCCACTTATACTAACTAGGACTGATCCTAATTAGATTCCAAAATCAGACAGGATCTAGTACATTTAAGATATTTAAGCCTCTGAAGAATTTTGGGGAATATTCAGAGATTCAAAATAAGGTGCAATTTAATGAGGTCTCATTCATCATCTGGGATTTTTCGTGTACAAGACAGGACATTCTACCAACAGCTGTAAGGTCATGGAGGTGGAGGAATTATGGGGTTCTGTTGGGATTCTAATCACAGATCTTGTCTCCATTCCTGTGAACATAAAAAACTGTTATGCTCCTAACAGATTGCTTGGAGATCCAAATGAGCCAGAAAAAAAGCTTTCTACAGTTTCAGAAAAGACTCTAATTTCACTCCGTATCAACAACACATGTGAAAACATGTTGGTGAATTAAGGAAATAGCTTATTATTCAGAGCATCACAAAGCAAGGTGTACTTCACCATGGCAATGTAGTGTGTACTACTGTACTGAGTAAACAAAAACCATTCATAACATACCACGGCAAGCTGTCTAAGAATCATAAAGACTTCATTCAAAGTGTTCTGAACTGTATAAATCTGTATTACAATTTAACTATTTTAGAAAATAAAGATATCCTCAAAACATACAATTAAACCCAAAATCCACAATACAGTTATGCCTTTATTTTAAAAGGTAAAGGTTTTCCCTGACATTAAGTCTAGTTGTGTCTGACTCTGGAGGGTGGCACTCATCTCCTTTTTAAGCTGAAGAGCTGGTGTTGTCTGTAGACCCCTCCAAGGTCATGTGGCCAGCATGGAGCACCGTTACTTTCCTGCAGAAGTGGTACCTATTGATTGATTCACATTTGCATATTTTCAAACTGCTAGGTTGGCAGAAGCTGGGGCTAACAGCAGGAGGTCACCCCGCTTCCCAGGTTCGAACCACCAACCTTTGGGTCAGCAAGTTCAGCAGCATTTATTGAGCCAACTAAAAAGCACAAAATGCATAATGCAAGCTACCAAAGCTTCACTAGTTTCTTGATCAGATAAAGATGTTAAAAATCATACAGAAGAAGTAAGTGACAATGATATAATTATAATTTTACATTTTGTCTCAGGTGTTCCTTCTCTTGCCGATTAAGATGGCCCATGGATTTCATTGCAGGCACACTCCTGTTTAGTTATGTAAGGAAGCACAAAAAGGAGGAAATTATAGGGGATAAAATTTCAAATCTGTCAGCAGCAGCAGAGTAGCTTTCACTGAGATCCACACTAACACACGGAAGCTTCAGATGGTCCAGCGCTCGGCAGCCAGGTTGCTAACAGGAGCGGCACTCAGGGAGCACACCACTCCTCTGCTGAGCCAGCTCCACTGGCTGCCAATCCGCTACTGGGCTCAATTCAAGGTGCTGGCCTTGGCCTATAAAGCCCTAAACGGTTCTGGCCCCGCTTACCTCTTCGAACGCATTTCTGCCTACAAACCGACCAGAATATTAAGATCGTCTGGGGAGGCCCTGCTCTCGATCCCGCCTGCGTCACAGGTGCGCTTGGCGGGGACGAGAGACAGGGCCTTCTCAGTGGTGGCCCCTCGGCTTTGGAATGCCTTACCAGCAGACATCAGACAGGCACCTTCGTTGCTGGCGTTTCAGAGAATGGTCAAGACCTGGCTTTACGAACAAGTGTTTGGCTAGGCAATGCAACTAACTAAGGAAGACGGTAACTGAACATAGGAACGGCACAATGACTATGAGAATGGATCTGACTTTAACGGAGGCGCTATATATGTTGTTTGTTGATTTGTCTGTCTGATGTTAATTGTTGTGGAGCGACGTTGTCGTCCCGGTTGTTGTATTGCTGTGTTTTAATTGCACTGTAAACCGCACTGAGTCGCCTGTCAAGGGCTGAAATATGCGGTATAAAAGTGAAGCAAATAAAATAAATAAATAAATAAATAACTTTGTCCTGATTGAGCTTTTCTTAGGCAGAATTGTATATGTTGCATGGCTAGCACAGTCATCCCTAAATACATTTTCTTTAGAAAACAGTTCACACATTTGTTTGTGATATGTTTCTGGCCCACAATAAAAGGACTGTCTGTCTTAGAAACAACAGAAGCACTAGGCAGAGGTCACAAGTCATTTACTGTGGAATATGCTCAGAGGCGTGAATGAAGTCACTCATATGAGAGTTGCAGCTTGTAACAATAGTGTTGAATTGCATTGTGAAGGAAGGAACGAACAGAAGTAGTGTAATGGATCATTTCATCCTACATAGTCTCAGAGAAGTAAAAAAAAATCAGAGTTTAGACTGAAATGTGTAAATACTAACACACACCTTTTCAAAATAGAAACTAATCTGACATCAATAATAGAATACTTAGTTTTAAATACAATATTAAATGAAGTTTTTAAAAGTTGCATAATTATGTTCATCTTCTGGATGGCTATTAGATATCTACTAACGAAGCTTGCATCAAAGTAAAGAAAATGGGTAGAGCTGGATATAGAATCCTTCAGGTGAACATGAACTAGATCAGAGTGGGTTGTTTGTCGACCTGCGGATGATGTTGGAAAGCAATATAATAAGCAACTACACAAAAGGGAGCAAGTAATGTCATCTGCCTTGCAAATATCTCAGTAACACGGTATGAAAATATAAACACTTCATTGTTACCAAAGATTTTCTTACCTTCACTCTCCACAGATATAGATGCACACATGGTTTCCTTTTAATACAGAAAAAACTCATTTGCCCTTCTCATCCGTTTTCTTCTTGTTGAACCCATATCTGACATATAGGACCTCCGTATGCTTCATTGTATTGTTCTACAACCATCCATATCGAAACCACTCGCTATAGATGTAGTTGGCTATGAACAGCAGGCTTTAAATGTCTTAATGGTTGGAAAGGGAACAGCTTGCTGTGAGAAAGACAAAACTGCCCTCATCAACATATACTTGAAACCTCTAAGCCACCTAACAGGAAGTCTGGTGGCAGTTAAGTATATTTTCACACAGCTTCTTCCTCTCTCCCTTGCTCACGATAGATGTGTGCAATACTGCAAACCTCAACTTCCGCAAAATTTCAGATTGAGAACAGAGACCTTTCATTTACTAGAAATGACAATTTATTTCTTTTTTTCTACTCTTGATATCTTGATGTGTCATGTGGTTATCCACTGATGTTTTACCAGTACATTGTAATAAATAATAATTTTTGCTATTGCCATTGATACTTTCTCACCATCTTACCCATATCAAAGGCCCATGTTTTGAGACCCAAGTGATGACCTTTTCTTCTTTTCCAGCTTTCTAATCATACATTCCTCACAGCTGGGTGGAGTGAAGGAGAATTCCACACATCTGCGAGTCTATCCAGCTCAGTTCTTTAATAGTATCAGAGAAGAAATCAGAGAAATGAGAAGTAATAATAGGCTTCTTTTAGGAACTTATAACTTATGAGGATTGCTAAAATTCCTTCCAATGGGAACCCCACACAAAATATCAAGTTTTTCTTTTCTTTCAGGAACAACCACTGTTTTTGTGAAATTTCTAGTCAGTATCTTACTCTTCATCCTTATTACCCAACTATTTAGCAACAAGCAGACCTCAAACTAACTAAGGGGACAAATATTTTTAAAAACTCCTCAAGGGGGTATAAGGACCAACATAGTTACTCCAAACATATTCTTGCCACATAATGTACCAGTTTTCTAGAACAGGGTTTTATATTGGAAGCAGAAACGCACAATACTCAAATAATGTCAGTTTCTTGTTTTTTGTTGTTGTTGATGATTTTTTGTCATGTCAGGAGCGACTTGCAAAATTGCAAGTTGCTTCTGTTGTGAGAGAATTGGCCGCCTGCAAGGACATTGCCCAGGGATCACCTGGATGTTTTTGATGTTTTTACCATCCTTGTGGGAGGCTTCTCTCATGTCCTCGCATGAGGAGCTGGAGCTGATAGAGGGAGCTCATCCATGCTCTCCACGGATTTGAAGCTGTGACCTGTTGATCTTCAGTCCTGCCGGAACAGGGGTTTAACCCACTGCACCACCGGGGGCTCCTAAATAATGTCAGTAATAAGGGTGAGCATCTAGATAATGTCAGCAATAAGGGTAAGTATCTAGATAATTCCTATATTTTATTATAACTTGTCTATATATATTTTTGGTTGGTGTATTCAAGTCACTTTCTTCCTTTGTACCTGCTAAGGTTGCTTCTTTCTTCTCTCAATAAGTTAGTCTCCATGGGGCTCCAACTCCAGTAAAGCATACTAGTTTATACCTCTAAATTAGAGCCAACATTTAGGGCATCTTTTGGCCAAGAACATCTCTTGACTTTGCCCAAAGTGGACCAAAGTCTTGAGTATAGCATGAAAACTTGAATTACTCACCAGAAGTCAGCAAACATCATAGGGACATCCAGCAAGGAATTCGAGGCAAATCCCCTTTTTCATGCCCATGTAGATTCACCAATACTACTATATATTCAAACATTTCACATGCCATTAAGTTTCTCTTTGTAGTATCCACTTGAGACATTTCACAAGCATAAGTAAAAACTTATCACATGAAAGACAAAAGGGAATTAAATGAAATGACCCTTCATGCAAGCAAGATCTCCACTCAAGACACAGGAATTCCTCCAAATGGAAATGTCAATATCTTGTCAACTTCATCTCTTACTGATACCTACAAATTCTGTAGAATTAGCAAGTGGCAGAGCCAAACATAATAACCACTAAGTTCCTGAACAACTTGAGGAAACGTTGCCTAAGGACAGAAATTGCTTTGCCCAGCGGTAGTGAGTAGGTAAAGGTAAAGGTTTCCCTGGCATTAAGTCTACTTGTGGACGACTATCGGAGGTGGTGCTCATCTGTATTTCTAAGCCGAAGAGCCAGCGTTGTCCATAGACACCTCCAAGGTCATGTGACCAGCATGACTGCACAGAGTGCCATTACCTTCCTGAAGAAGTGGTACCTATTGATCTACTCACATTTGCATGTTTTCGAACTGCTAGGTTGGCACAAGGTGGGCCTCACATTAGGAGCTCACTCTGTTCCCCAGATTCGAACTGCCGACATTTTGGTCAGCAAGTTCAGCAGCTCAATTGTTTAATCCGCTGTGCCACCATACTAGTGAGTATGAGAGGAGAAATAAATTAATTTAATAATTCTGAGAAAAGAGAGGTGGAAAGAACTAAGGGAAGAAAAAAGTAAAAAGTAAAAAAGTGGTGATTTTGAAAATCATTTGAAAATGTGTTTTAAAACATTTGAAAATATTTCAAATCGTTTGAAAATGCGTGTTTTTTAATATTTTTATATTGTTTGTATACTGTTTTTATTCTATCATGTATATTTATGCATTTTTTATTGTGGGCACTGTGCTGTGCCGGTTGTTAGCCGCCCTGAGTCCCTCTGTGGAAGTGAGATAGGACGGGATATAAATGCCCTAAATAAATAAATAAACGTTCCCAGTTGCTAGATCTTCAAATATGTCAGGGAGCAAATAAACATAAGAGAATAAACAGAATAGCACTAGCTGCCCTCCACCTTGGGATGTTTGAAAAAATATTTCATTCCAGTCCTGTTGGAACATCTGTGCAGTATATACATTTCCTAGGGGAACAAACCCAGAAACATAGGAAGTTTAGGAATATTTCACATGGGAAAAAGAAGCATAGAGAGCTTAGGAATCTTTGATATCTATAGCAGACTAGACCGCTGTAGTTTATGTGGTTTATTGTAGGAAACGAGGAAAAATATACAGGATGCTCTATGGCCCACCTTGTGTTCATCCTATTCTGTATTGATACATTTTCTATTTCGCCCCCACCCCATGCTTTTACTATTTCCATTCTAACAGCACCAACGCAGAAATACTATGAAGTCTTGCTTTGGTAGGTTCTTATTTTTGTCCTCTTATTGAGAGAAGCGGTAATGCACCTCTATAATGGACTTATTCAGGCAAAAACCTCTTGCCAAAACGTTAGGTTTTTGTTTGTTTGTTTTTTGGACATGTTTATGGTTCCAATCTAAAGCCAAAGACAGGGGACAAATAACATAGAACACATTGTGTACATGTCATTCATATTTCTTGGTAGGGTCCAAAGTCAACTCAGTGCTTGTGAAGGAGCTTGCACAGAGACACCCTTTAATCCAGCTCTGTGCAGAAGGCATACACAAAACTGCTGCATGTCTCAAGGGGCTCTATAACTCAGACGGCAATTAGGAAGGAAGTGACTCATGAGACCAGGCTTTCCGGCAACATTTGACAGTTAGCGGCACTGGAGGACACCTACATTTTGAACCGTGCCTTCTTCTAAGACATCCTGGACTGATAGACTTTGGCTGGATCTACACTGCCACATAAAGGAGTTTAAAACTGCCTTATATGGTCAACTAGCATATCTATACAGCATTGCTTGGGTGTCAGAAGGGGCCCAAGCCCCTGCTTTCTGGCCCTACTTACCTCTCCGAACGCATCTCCTCCTATGAACCGACTAGGACACTGAGATCATCTGGGGAGGCCCTGCTCTCTGTCCCACCTGCATCACAGGCGCGCTTGGAGGGGACAAGAGACAGGGCCTTCTCAGTGGTGGCCCCTCGGCTGTGGAATGCCCTGCCTGCAGATATCAGATCGGCCCCCTCCCTGCTATCATTCGGAGGAAAGTGAAGACCTGACTGTTCAAACAAGCATTTGATTAAACAGTGTAATTGAACATAGGAATACGGAATAATGGATGATGAGACTGGATTCTGATTTTACTGTTGAGGCGCTAATGATTGTTATACTGATGTTTAATGATTTGTTACAATTGTTTGCCCTATACTTGTCTCGTGATGTTTTGTATCGATATTTTATATAGACACACAACATATATAGACAGACACATAGAGGCTATTTAACATTCCAGCTTTACTTGAGGGTATTCTGGCCACCGGGGGAGCTGTCGCTTCACCGTCCATTTGTAACACTGATGAAGTACTTCCTCATTCTTTGCAAGCTTGCTAGATATTTTTATGGCATCGTAAATTAGCCTCCCTGTATAAGCAGTATCTAAATTTCCTACTTGACAGATGCAACTGTCTTTCGGGCTGCAAAGGTTGCAAATTCGTCGGAAGCTCACTCCGACTCGGGCTGGCTTCGAACTCATGACCTTTTGGTCTGTAGTGATCTTACTGCATCTGACTCCCAGCCAGCTGAGCCACAGTCCCGGTGCAGTTTTACAAGGCCTTTAGCCTTCTCTGCATCAGAAGGCTGGTGGTTCACCAAACTGCAAAAAAGACCTCATAAATTTTGTATTCTGTATTTTGTATTTTTGTATCTTGTCTGTTTGTTTGCTTTGTTCTGTTAGAAATGTAATATAAATGACTGGTTGGCTAATGACTCGATAAATAAATAAATAACTACCAAACTGCAAATCCCAAAATCTCATAGCATTGCACCATATCAGTTAACTTGCTGCCAAACTGCATGAATTCTGAAGTGTAGATACTGTACAGCTCCAACCTTTCAATTTCTATTGACAAGAAGTGCTAATCTATTTTGATTTTCTCTATGATCAATAACTCTATACTATATATCTCTATGGTCACGAAATATGCCGACTTCTTTAGTTTATGTTGCGTGTGCCACATACACACAAAGGAACATGCAGCAGGGCGTGGTTAAAAAAAATCGGAATTGCTTTACGCAAGCGCACAGACGCCCACACGATTGGCTATCCAAGCAACATTTCCCTGTCTGTCCTTCTCGCGTCGGATGATTGGTTGAGAGCATACACTGGGCGGTCCCAATTGCGCAGCCGCAGACCAAGAAGCAGAGCTCTCTCTTTCGAGGGGCGTTCCTCCGCCTTGGCTGTCTGAGTGCGCATGCGTGGTTGTAACGGCCGCAGCCGAAGTGTCAGGAGCTCGGGCTCGGCGTCGGAGCCTCAGGAGGGAAACGGAAGATGGACGAGCTTCAGTCTGCGGAGGAGGTAACGGGGTTTGAGCGGCGTCCTGTCGCGCTCTTTTCCCGCTTTGGGGAGAGCGGAGAGCGGGGTCGGGAGGAAGGCCTAGTCGCGTGGAGTCCCCTCAGGCGTTGCCATGGAGACGCCGCGGGAGGCCCCGCCCCTTTCCCCATTGTGGCTCCGCTCGTCTCCTCGCCCTTCCCTAAAGGCTCCCCAGTAGCCGCATTAATTCATCAGTGTGGATGCCCCCTTTGTCCTCCTTCAGGGGCCATACTGTCTGAAGGGGAGGAGACCGGTAGCACAGGAATCCAGTGGGCCCTCCATGTTCTCAAACCCCATTATATGCAGTAGTGGAGTAAAATGTGGGCTTTTATATCAAATTAGTATGCTTTTTCAACTTTAAATAAATATATGGATGCAGATCTGTGGATATAGAGGGCTGACGGTATATTCAAGCAGCAGCAGAAATGTCTGGGGTTGAAAAAAAACTCTTTTATTTGTTGAATTGGCAAACCCAAACACGTTTGTTCTGTAATCCCCTCCAGTCAAAGGGGCAGACATTCAATACCCATCCGTTTTGAAAGGGAAGAGGAAACCTGGTTTGTAAAAGGCGATGGGGGTTCAGCAGGGTGCATCTACACCAGGCATGGGCAAACTTGGGCCTTCCAGATGTTTTGGACTTCAACTCCCATAATTCCAAAACATCTGGAGGGCCCAAGTTTGCCCATAGGCTGAAGAATTGTGGAGTTGAAGTCCAAAACACCTGGAGGGTCCATGTTTGCCCATAGTGCCTCTCTGGAAGATCTTAAGCTCCGATATGGTTCATACAGAGAGATATGTTCCGACAGGTAAGCTTGGCCAAAACCATTTTGGGCAGTGGTTCTCAACCTGTGGGTCCCCAGGTGTTTTGGCCTACAACTCCCAGAAATCCCAGCCAGTTTACCAGCTGTTAGGATTTCTGGGAGTTGAAGGCTAAAACATCTGGGGACCCACAGGTTGAGAACCACTGGTTTAGGGCTTTATAGGCTAAAGCCAGCACTTTGAATTGTGATCGGTAGCAGGCTGGCAGCCACCGGAGCTGGCATAACGGGGTTGTGTGCTCCCTGTACATTGCTCCAATGAGGAATCTAATATTTTTAATATAATATTATAGTATTTATTCATATCCCACCATTCTTCTGATAGCAGCATCCATGGCAGCTATCAAGATGGTAAAAACAATACCAGCAATCAAAGTATAAATATACAGTTACAGTTTGTAAATTAAAACATTCAATATTAAAATGTGTTGAAACTACCCAAAACAACTTTAAAATCTTCAAAACAGCACCACACAGCCTTAACAACCCAGTTTTCATCCATTTGTAAAGACCTTGGTAGAATATAAATATTTTTATCTGCTGTCCAAAAGACAGCAAGAACGGGGCCATCCTGGCCTCCCTATTTGGGAGCAACCACAGAGACCTTCACCTTTCTTCCCACTAGCAGCTATATGTGATCGCCACAATCAGGTCATGTGTAAGTATAGTTTAAATAATATATAAATACATCCAAGAGTATTAAATGAACCACTGTACTCCTCTCCTCCTTTTTCTTTTTAATGCTATACCTGGTCTGTGGTTGTAGGGGTGTAAGATACATACATGGCTCTTTGAAATTTCTTTCTCTGCAAGAGGTTTACATTGCTGTAACCACTAATATTAAGCAATTGCCCAATTCTCTTAGTTATTGGTAACACTGCTGGTCTGCAATATTTGAGAGGTAATGGTAAAGCATGTATTAACATTGGAGATTTGATTATTTTCCTTGCAACTATATTTTAGCTAATTTTGCACAAAGCAAATTGCACTTTTGGTTTCACATTTTTTTATTTTCTATTTTTAAAGACTGCGTTTATTGTGGATGAAGTAAGCAACATCATAAAAGAGGTAGGACAATGTTTATGACACATTTTATAAGAACATAATCTTGCAGCAAATCTGCATTCAATATTTTTCCCCAACTGTAATTTGGAGAAAAGAAATGCTACTTTTAAATGGTTGAGAGAGCCAGTGTGCTATAGAGATTTGAGTATTGGACTATGATTCTGGACTCCAGGTTTTGAATCCCCATTTGGCCATGGAAACCTGCTGGGTAACCTTGGATATGTCACACTCTCTCAGCCTGAGAGGACGAGAAGGGGTTTGGTTCCGTAACACTCTCTAAAGCGGGGAAAGAGAAAATCAGCTTTAAAGGGAAATCTGGCCTGGAGTCTGGGAACAGGTGGCTGCGGTGTCAATAGGGTCTCCTTTTGACCCTGTTGGGCAGAGGTGAGCATAGAGGACTCCAAAACTTGATACTGTGATATGCTCATATTATATTGTCATAAGTCAGAAATGACTTGCAACAAACAGCACAGCCATGGTGATACTATTAAATTTTAATATTAAGTATACTTCTAGGAGAAATACCCACTTGCCAGTCTGAATCTTTTTGTTAGTACTGACAAGAGCGAGCCCTTTCAGTCAGTGAGATTTACTGATGTGTTGATTCGTCATTCAGCAATTGGTTAACTCTACTCTAGTTGGAACGTACCAACAGAATGCCAGGTGTAATATTTTAACAGACATCATAATGTCCAGTTCTTAAAATATTGATCTTAATTTTGTTTTAAGGAAATCTCACATAGATATCTGCTGTGTCATTTGTCTTAAAGATTTCAGCCTAATCATGTAATTTGCTTTGAAATATTTAGATATGTATTTTTAATTCAAAATATGGCTGGATATAATCTACAGTGTTGTTTCCACAAATTAAAAGAGAGGAGAGCAAAACATGGACATAGATCCATTTATCCCTTTTCCAACTCCCCTTCTGTCTGCAGCTTATTGTGCTATAAGGTTGTTCTTTTCAAAATTGTCCTCTAGATATTTTGGACTTCCAGCTCTCAGAATCCCAAACCCGTCGCTTCTCTAACCTGAAGTCCAAAACATCTGGAAGACTACAAGTTAAGAACCAGTGCTGTAAAATTTTAGTTTAAATATATAACCTGGTTTTTCAATGAAATGTGAAGAGGGTAGGACAAAGCTGGTTTTTGGTCCAGTCTGGGAAGATAGTGCACAGCCTTTTGAAAATGTTATCCAGAGACTTGAGGATTTCTAAATTGATGGGCTTGGGCAAGGGAAAAAGAGAGAACTCTTAAGAATGGGTGAAAGCATCTCCTATGGGCAGAATAACTGTCTGCTAGTGGCCCAGCACCATTAAATATAACCACCTGTGAATGCTCTTTCCCCTATGTTTTCCATTAAGTCCCAAATCAGTAGAGAGCTATAATTCTGTGTTGGTTTCTTTCCATCCACACAGAACTGCATTCATAAAATGTTCTCTCTCTCTGTAATGGTTAAGTGCATCCAATTTAGGACTTTGCTTTATGTAATATGACCTTATCCGTAGTCTAATCTGCAAGCTGTTTAAAGCTACTTGAACTTGAGCAGTGACATCAGTAGGACTGAACTCTGCATTTAGTGTTAGTACTTCAGGTTAAGCTCCACTGCATTCAACTCTAACTTAAAAAAATAAGTTATGAGTTACAGCTGTAGAGTTCATGTGGCTAGAGTTCATGTGGCTAGTAATGTTGCCAAGACACCAGTGTTTTGTTACTAGTCCCCTGTTGCAGCAACTTCCTGGATGATCAATGATAATAGGTGCATACAACAAATATGTTATACATCGAAGAGCATAGAGATAATGCTAATCTTTTACTTTTGGTAACCTGTCAAATTGAAATGACCGTGTAAGAACTCATGCACTCCAAGACTAAACACAATGTACTTGGCAGATATCCCCCCCCCCCCCCCAAGTTTTGTCTGAAAATTCAGTCTACAGAAAAAGTGGAGACGGCAGAATATGATTACATTCAGTGGATACCCACAGTCCCTTGTTCAAAATAAAACAGCTGCAATTTTCTGTTTTTAAAGATAGTGGGAGGACTCTTCTTCCTGTAGCATACGTAGGTAATCTAATAATCCTAATACACAGAAAAACAATTGGTGTGGCTCAATTTAAAGTGCACCCTTCTGCAGTACTGGAGGGAAGATATAATAGTGTACCATATCGTGCATACCTACGTCCCTATGATGCCAAGTCGGTAGAAACTGTGAGACATGTTTTATTGTACTGCTCTTTCTATTGAGACATTCAGCAACACTGTATTAACCCAACTTTACAAAGTATATCAGGGAGACTTGAAAGGTTTTATGTTGATTATTTTTTGGCTGACCAGTCTCCTAAAATCACAGCCAAAGTTGTTGTTTTTTGTTGTTGTTGTTGTTGCAGCAGTAGCTTGCCAATGCAGGATGTTGTCACCGTCTTAAAAGATTCTCAGCTATCCTCATTGCTATTCCGTTGCACAAATGCTTAGTGCTGTTTCTTGGCTGGCATTGCTTCCTAGCACTTGTTTTTTGCAGGTTATGTTTTGATGCCTCTATTTGCGTTTCACTTACCTTGGTGTCTGTTTGTTTTGATTGTGATCATTGACTGAAATAAAACTATTTGTTGTTGTTCAGCATGCCACCTAAATGACAGTCTGTTGATTGGTTTTGGAAGCATGTTTTGTTACCTGGCATCACCTGTGTGGCCTGCATTGCATGACAAAACTTTCATGTAGCAATTCTAACTTTTGACATGAATCAATGCATTATTTTAAAACAGCACTTTGACATTAAAATTCTTCAGGAGGTTGATGGTAAGAGAAATCTATTGTTCTTTGTAGGCCATTGAAGGTACAATAGGTGGAAATGCATATATGCACAGCAAAGTGAACCAATGGACTACAAGTGTGGTAGAGCAAATTCTAAGCCAGCTAACAAAGCTCGGGAAACCATTCAAATACGTTGGTGAGTTGATGCATTTGTTTCCTCCTATGGTTTTGACAAAAATGGGTTCAAGTAACACTGAACATTAAAGCTTAAAATGGCAGAGGTGAGGTAGAAGGGTATGCTTTTCTAGTAACTCCTTTGAAAGTAATGCTTTGATTTTAAAAGGGTATAAAATAAAAGTATACATCCAATTTTACAATTAAAAGCAGAAATAATACAATATGTAGCCTTTTTATAACAGTATTCTTCTCTTTTTACAGTAACTTGTGTGATTATGCAAAAGAATGGTGCTGGACTTCATACAGCAAGCTCTTGCTTCTGGGATAGCTCTGCTGATGGTACAAGAACATTTATATTTTTTAGTTTTTCTAAGTTGTGTGTATAACTGGTAGCAGTCTCCTGTGGAAGTAATCCTCTCTACACACTTGCATTTTGGTTATAAGCTTTAGATTTTCAGCAGATAAAGGTGATCAGAGAGCGAGTGACATATCCCTTTATTACCTCAAGGTGTGGATGATGGACAGCAAGGTGGGAAATATAAGATACGTTATAGAATAAAATTGAGATTTCTCCCAAACAGTGTAGCAATTCTCATTACTGAATGATGTGGTTCAGATTCCATGAATGTAAATTTTGAAAAGTTGGCTTAGTGTTGGGTTAGCTTCGATCTAACTAGAATTGGAACAGGGACAGGATATGCCTGATTGTTGTGCTGTATCCCATTTTTCTGGAATTCCAGCCCAGCCTTTGGGTTTTCTGGAAGCCTATGCCCCCTTTCCCATAATGCCATCATTTGGTGATATCATGGTTTTTGTACAGGTTTTTTCTCTCTTATTTTGAAATTATCCATTAACCCACTAAATCTGCTAATAGCTAGGTTTTAAACTGGTGTGAATTTGGCTTGCCTGCCACTGGACTGTGGCCCCTGTGGACATCCTGAAATGCAGTTCAGCATTCATGATGGATAAAGTTACCCCTCTTTGGTTTAGAGCAGGAAAGAGAATAGTGCTCCCCTCCCCAGCAGGGCACATACTATAAAATGCAAGTTTCAGTTCAAAAATGGAGATATAGCTCTACAGTTTCAGGGTGTTTCAGAAAATACTTTTGTAGATCTGAAAGTAGGCTTTTCCCTCCCAAAAATGGAAAATTCGTCCCCCCCCCCCCCCCCCCCAGAATTTGTTGACATGTATATGTGTACAATGGCACAGTTGGAGCCTAAAGCTGTTTGGAAACCGCTGTGAGTCGCCCTCGGGCTTGAGATTCAGCGGTATACAAGAATAGTAAATAAATAAATAATAATAAATAAAGTCTCAATCGCTACCTAGATCTAGTACAATATAGGATGTGAAAAATACTATATTCACATACTGTTTACGGAATGCAAATTTTTAATTGGCTATAATGTGATTCCCATCTCAACCACTGAAAATTGGCAAATTGATGCTTTTCCATGTCTCAGCTGTTAAGTGGCAGTCTTACCTCCCCTCATCATAGTTATTAATCTCCAAGAAAGAAAAATCCTGCCAGCTTCTCATCTAGCTGCACCAACCCGGGTCAGCTCATTCATAAGGCAATTTCTCAAGTATAGCAAATGTTTCTTTGTTCTCCATGCACCCCTCTCTTTATATTTCGGTAGTAACTCCTGTCAGGGTCTTACTTTTCTTCCCCTGCACATCCTGCCAGTCACCAACCATCACACACTTTTTATTGAGACCCTCTATGGTATGAGGCTCTTAGGATCAGCAGCATTCTCCCCCATTCCAGGAATCAGTGTGTGGAGCATGTTGGTAGGTGAAAAGAGAAAGAGGGATAAGAAGATGGGGAAGAATGAGGGAAATTCTTATGAAGCCAAAATAAAGGCAAAAAAACCACTCATGCAACATGAAGATGCGTAACTTAGCTGCTGCTACTCCTAATCCTGAGTGTCTCTAGCCAAATATTGTGTGTCTGTGCAGCTGCTATGGCAGTGACAGCAGACAGATATGCAGGCAGGCAGAGAAACACATGAAACCCAATTTCATGTTGTTTTCAGGAGTATAAAAGTTGTGATGAGTTAAAGAATTTTGATGAAAGTAAAGGGTTTGGGATTGGTATGTTAACACTTTTCATATAGGTCCTGCCATTTTTAGAGTGTGACCTAAAGGTTCTTCTATTAATGCAATAGTAGCGTTCCTGTTGCATTAATAGAAGAACTTACTGGATTTTTCTTTTGCAATGTGGTCATCTAACGTTGTGCTTTTTCTTTTGGGTAGGAACCTGTACTGTGAGATGGGAGAACAAGACTATGTACTGTATCGTCAGTGCCTTTGGACTTGCAATATGATTGCCTTGGAATTCATCAGCAGTTGTGTCATCACCTCCATTTCATACATCCACTAAAACTGTGAACAGATCTTGTTTTTTAAAATAATTTCTTTCTTCCAGTGAGCAAACGAGAGAGCAATTTTTGTGCTGTTACATAAACACACAATTTTTTCCATATCTAAACCTCTCTCTGTCTTAACACTTTAAAGGACTCTTTCTCAAGGTGCTAAAACCTGAAACTTGCTGCACTTCTTCAGCTTTACTTCAACTGATTTGAGTAAGACTAATTTTCACAATGTAGCTTTGTTTATTAAATTATTGAAGTTCTGGATGTGTGCATGTGTTTCTATCCAATACAAACTCCAGGAGGAAGGTGGGAGGCTAACTTGTGCCATTCCTACTCCAAAGTGAAAGTGACACAGTTATTCCAAGGATCTGTCCAACTCCACCACATTAATTCCCGTGTTTTCAAATCTATTGAAAATTCAGAATTGCCGAGTATTTGGTAAACAGCTGAATCCCATGTTATAAAAGTCCCAATTAAGAGGAGGCAAACGTATATCATAAAATGTCATACCTTAAAGAACTTCCAGCATGAGTAGACAGCACAGCCTTTTTCTGGCAAAAATGTCTGTTTGAGAAAATGGCAATGCTTTATTACAGTGGTTCTCAGCCTGTGGGTCCCTAGGTGTTTTGGCCTACAACGCCCAGAAATCCCAGCCTGTTTACCAGCTGTTAGGATTTCTGGGAGTTGAAGTCCAAAACATCTGGGGACCCACTGCTTTATTAGAACTAATTTTTCTAGTGTATAAAGCAATGGGCAGCATTTAGTGATAATGCAGAATGAAGTAAACGCGAATCAACTGTAAAAGTAAAGGTTTTTCCTGACATTAAGTCTAATCGTGTCCAACTCTGGGTTGTGGTGCTCATCTCCATTTCTAAGCCGAAGAGCCAACGTCCATAGATGCCTCCAAGTTCATGTGGCTGGTATGACTGCATAGAATGCTGTTTCCTTCCCGCTAAAGTGGTACCTATTGCTCTACTCACATTTGCATGTTTTTAAACTGCTAGGTTGGCAGAAGCTGGGGCTAATAGCGGGAGCTCACCCTGCTCCCTGGATTCGAATCGCCAACCTTTTGGTCATCAAGTTCAGCAGTTGAGTAGTTTAACCTGCTGCACCACTACACCACAATGTTCAACTGAAGTTCAGCAGCTTAGCAGTTAAACTCATTGCGCCACCAGGGGGGCCGAGTCAACTGTGGCCGCTAAAAAAGCCAATGAGAGTTTAGGCAATATCAATAAGATTATAGATCTATGCTGCTTTGGTTAGGCCTCATCAGGGATGCTGTGGGTACTGCAATTCAAGAAAGATATTGACAAAATAGAATGTGTTTAGAGGAGGGTGACTAAAATTATAAAGGTCTGGAAACCATGTCCTATGAAAAGTGACTTGGGAATCTGGGTGTGTTTAGCTTGGAAAAAAGAAGACAGAGGGGATATGATAGCTATGTTTAAATGTTTGAAAGGATGTCACATTGAGGAGGGGCAAGCTTGTTTTTGGCTGCTCTGGAGATTAGGACTCAGAGCAATGGATTCAAACTGCAGGGGAAGGGGGAAATTCCACCTAAAAATTAAGAACTTCTTGAGTATAAGAGCTGTTTGGCAATATAATCCAACAGATGCCAGATATGCCATAAATACAGGATGAGAGACTTGCCTGTAGTACCTTTGGAAGTTGAAATGACCAGAGATTTCAAGCACAGCAAAAGGAGCCCTTTCTGTAGCAACAGGGCAGGATATTGGCAACAGTGGGCCTTTCCAGGTATCTGGGTGCCAGCTGCACCAAGCAGTGGTCAAGTCCCTTTCTGCACTCTCCCAGTACTCTATCTTGTTATTGAATAGCACCTGCTCAAATGGTGCTTGGAAGAAGTGAGCCCCAGAGTCATTCTCTCTGAACTGACAGTGTCTCTTCCTGGCTGTCACAGAAAATTCAGCATCATGCCAGTTCCTAACTTCCATATTCCAGAATGAGAACTGTAAAAGTTCTTTGGTTTTATGACTATCCTCCAGTCATATACAAGCCCATGCTTTCATTTTGTATCCTGTACTATAATGTTTCATATTCAATGTAAGACTAAGATGCAATCTTAACTAAATGCTGTTCTGAAGAGATGAAAGATAAAACAGATGAATAAGAATGACAGAACTAAAGCAGCATTTACTTTGTTTTAAAGAGCTATCAAAGTGGTGCACAAACTCTTGAAACATTATTTCTAGTGTATGTTGTATTTTGGCCCCATTTTCTATAGACATTTTAACCATTTACTTGGTTTTCTTTCCTCCGGTACTATCAACTTTGCATTACACATTCCTGTGCATGTCTCCTGACTCACCTATGCCTCAATTCTCACTAGTTATGATGCAAATCCACATAATGTGCCTGCAGGTAACAGACCAGTGCTGGTGAAAACAAGTGTCACGATGCAAAGTTATATCCTAAAAATCTGAGGGTTAGGGCATATTTTGAGTGGCTTTTTTCTGGGGAAGATCTATTCCATTCCATAGACTCCCTTCCCCATGAAAGGTATATTGCAAAAGAGAGTAATAATCACTCTATTGTGAAGTGACAGATTAATTTATACATGCAAACAAGGAAAATGCACATATGATGCTATTTATCTGCAGGAAATGATGCAACTGATGTGGGTACAGAGTCTCAATATAAAACTTTTATTATGTTGAACACAATAATTTGTTATGAACATGTTGAGCACAATGACTTTATTATATGCAGCATCTCAAAAGCATTTCAAAACCCAATTATGTACTAAAAGTAAATATTAATTTTGCTCTTTGATTGTAGTTCAGGGTATGTTATAACCAATGTTGCCCATTGGTATCATAATTACAAACAGCATTTCCCCTGAAGCATGAAGATGACACATTAGGATAAACCATACTGAGAAGCAAAACTGTATCAGGAACATCCCGTTTGAAAATGCTCTAGCCATATTTTGGTGTAAAATATTTTCTAGGGATTTACTTCTTTTTACATCTATTTACAAGTATCAGGTTCAGTCATACTGTGATGTCAGGACTTCTTCATATTAATTATGCGCACAATAGAAAAATAGGGTTACAAAACGTAACATAAAGAACTATACCATTTAATCCAACAACTTTTTTTGCTCAGTCACCAGTCTAAAATATTGTCATTTGAAGGCCACAAGATTTTGCCCTTTATGTAGGAGTAATCCCACTGAACTTGCTTCCAAGTTAGCCTGCCAAGGATCAGACTATGACTGTCATGCTTAAAGCAAAATTTAGGGTTTTTTCCCCTCAATTGTTCTATCTTGTTATAAAACTGTTATAATCTGTTAACAATCATACAGTTCTACTGGGTTACATTTAGAGGCCAGATTAAATTATTAATGAAAAGATTCTAGATTTTGGTTTTTAAATTAAAAAAAAAATCATTTGTTTCAATTGTCATCACAGACAAATCTGATTGGCTAGATGGCAGCTATGATACTGAACTCCTTCATTACATTATCCTGACTGAGCCAGGAACAAAGAGGCAGCAGGCACAAAGAGAAGGACACTAAAGCAACAGGAGGAGCTCCTACAAGACAAAACTAGTGGCAATGACCAGGATTGTTATAAGATGAATATTCATATTGCCTTTAGGCCATTGATTTTCATCAAAATGTCTAGTTTCTATTAAAAATCTGAAACCGAGAACGTTCAGTACAACTGACCATTCTTAGGTTTACTGGAATTGAGAATGCCTTTCCGTTAATTCAAGACTTTGGTCAACTTCAGAGATAACAATTCCGATTTTCATATCATTTTATCCATACAGGTTTAATGATAAAATCGCAATGAGAATACAAATGTGAACATGATTATATCAGGAACAAAGAGAAATAGGTATAAATTAGAAATACACCTCAGCACATCAAACAGCAAGAACAATGCTCCTGTTTTTTTAGAGGCGTCTTGCATTCATGAAACATTAAGCAATGGCCTTTTGTGTTGACATGTTTAACAAATTGGCAACATCAATAAAACATTTTCTTCCCATAAAAAGCTTTCTGAACTAAAATGCAGCTTATTCACCTATACTTCAAGGATTCCTTCCTTGTAGAAAAAGGTACACAATTTGAGCATTGTCTTTCAAACCTTTCAAGAACCCAATCTAGAAAATGAATTTCAAGATGAAATGTACAATAAAATAATTTTATAAATTTTAGTTTTTTGGCACAAAATACTGCTATATGAGCAATATAATGAAGCCAGAGTTAAGCACATTGAAATTTCATTGACTTAATGGGAAATAACTAAGCAGGTTTTAAAATTCCTCTGCAAAAATCAATATACCTTAACCAGCTTAAAAAAATTGTACTTATAATTAATTGAGAGACATTTAATAAGGAAATGAATTCAGCAATCCATTCATTTTCTGTAGACATAAACGAGGGAAAAACAACCTGGAATGTCAAGCAAAATCAAATTTTTAAAAAACTTAGAAAAACAAAGACAACAATTTGAAGGAATGCATACATCAATGGCAAGCAGCACGATTTTTTACACATGATTACCAAGAGTAAACATAAAGTAGTAAAAAAGACTTGGAAAAAATACATAATTTTCCCAGTTCTTTTTGTAACACATTTGAATATATACTCTTCTTTTTTGGCTTTAATTTACTGTAAAAAACAACAACAATAGGTTAACTGTATACTAGCACTCTAATATGTTAAACACCACAGAACAAAGGTAGCTGAAATGATTTTAGCCCAACATCAGTCTTTCAGCCAAAGTGATGTTTCAAACTGAGCTGATCGTAACATTAAAGATTTAGGGCTTCCGATATGCAACAACACATTGTCATAGCTTTAGGACCAGTGTAGACAAAAACTAGCAAAAATGAAGTAAACCTTCATAATATATTAGTTGCCTCATGATATCACTTATTACATACTTTTGTTTGTGGGATCCAAAGTTAAGCACGCACCATCTTGTGGGCATGCTCAGCCTTTTCCCCTTTGAACTCAGTTGGGAGTCCACTTGTCCCATGCCTTCCATTTGAACAAAGGCAAGAACTTCCTAACCACGTATAACCTTCTGTCTGTCTACAACTTGTGACTTGAACGCAGAATGAAATGTGGAGTAGTCTGTTTTGCTGCTTGAGTGCAATATTTGAAAGGAACAGACATAAATTTGCAATCATTCAAGTGTGAACAGCAGAAATGAACTTTTACATTCACCCTTCTTAAGATCTTGGTGGATTTCATCTCACCTTGTAGTATAACTCATGAATAAGAAGTGCGGTTTTGAAATCACAGAGATATTTTTGTGAGGTATGTGGAAACTACCGAGTAAAGTTAATCCTCTGTGATACTGATTCACAGGATCTGTTTGGAACCAAGGCCACCAAGACGGGAGACAAGAGACATGCCCAACAAATGGTGACTGACAACACCATTTTTGTAAGCCTTGTCATGTTCAGTAGTGTAAAATGCAAGCACAGTCGAGAAAAGAATGTATCCACACAAGAACAGCAGCCTTTTAAAGCATGTCTGGAGTGGGGGTTGGGGAGCTCAAATCAAAGTTTGCTTCAAAGCAGAATCCAAAAAGGCTCAGATTTAATTTTGACACAACTCTGAGCAAACTCAGTGCTACTATACAGATCCTTCACCATGCCATTCCATTGCAGGAAAGTGAAGAGCAACTGGCTCCCATTGTACTCATGCACTGTGACGAACCTTACACATTACAGTCAGCACATGGGACTGCCATCATGCAAAGACTATTTCAAGCACCTTCCACATGTTCCCTTCACCCAGGGAGTCATTCCCAGCACACTGACCAAAAGATTACTGTGCAATTTGTACCTTCATTTGCCAATGCAAAAATTAGCCTAACAAAATGACAAAACAACAATTTTTGGATCTTGCTCCCTTAAATGAAGTTCCACTTACATACATGACTTAAGTACTAATCCAACACACATTATGAGCTTGCTTCTATGCCACTGGTTCTTAATGGCAAGAGTACTATATCTATATTGGGGGGGGGGGGGATTATAAAACTGTGTGTGTAAGGTACAATTGTTCCCTTTCATTAAAAAACTAGCCTATAAAAATCTGCATGTACAGAATATACTTAGGTAACAAGGCTATGTTTTTACTAAGATATTCAGTATAATGATTTAATTTAAATATTTTAAGAAAAAGAATCTTGGAACAATTCTCTTGCTCAGATTATTTTGAGTGATTATATTATTATTATTTATTTTATATATACATACATTAGTCTCAGAAAAGACTGAACCACTGTTCACTGCTCACAAACTCGGGAAAAATATAGCTTACTTCATGAACCTAAGTCACAGCAAAGTATAATCACAATTGTGATTCTTACCTGTCAGCTCTCCCTCATTGAAATAAGATCTCCATCTCTAGGCAGGTTTGTGATCTGAATATTTTTTTACTCTGTTTCCTCCTCTATCCCACCCAGTTTCCAGCTAAAAGGGCATATTCTTGAATATGACTTCCAGGATAATGGTTGTGAAGCAACTATGAAACTCATGTGATCATGGATCAGAATGAACTATTAACCTCAAGGCCTCTTGGGCTGAAGAATCTGGTGGCATCCTACACATGTCTTTTTCTTTTGTACAGTTAGTGCTTTTGGGTTTCATAAAACCACAAAATATGTTTTATAAAATCTAAAACTCTCCCTCCTACACACATTTAACTTTGAAATTTGTAAACACAGAAGGAGAAACAGGAAGTATTTCCACAGAAGAATAGCCTTGGTTAACTGTAGACATGGCAGAAACACAGGAAAAATCAACACTGCTTCTACTTTTCATACAGAAGGTCACTTTAATGGAAACTTTAATCGCTGTCCGATTCTTCCTTGAATTTCGCTCTGATAGCTTGGCCATTCTGAAGAGGCATTTCTTCATAATCACTCCTGTTTGGAAACATGTTTATTTGAAAACAGTGCAACATAAGAAGCAACTTAAGAAGTATGACCCAAATTCTCTTTGGTGGTTAAAAATGTGTAATCTTGTGTTACGCATTTATGACTGTTACATATTTATGTTCCCTATACATAAACCCAGTATGGTGTAGTCATTTCAACATTATACTACAAATCGGGAAGCTGGGTTTTGAATTCCCACTCAGCCACTGGGTGATCTTGGGCTTTCCTCTATTAGCCTTAGAGCAGTGGTTCTCAACCAGTAAGTCCCCAGCTGTTTTGACCTACAACTCCTAGAAATCTCAGCCAGTTTACCAGCTGTTGGAATTTCTGAGAGTTGAAAGCCAAAACATCTGGGACCCATAGGTTAAGAACCACTGTCTTAGAGAAAAGCAAAGGCAAATTCTCTCTGAACAAATCTTGCCATGGTAGTATCTAGGGTCACCATAAATTAGAAAACAGCTCATGTACAGACACAAAAGGGACTGCGAGTGTCCCCATTCTCCAAGTTCTGAGCAGCAGGTACCCATCAATCAAGAAGTGGCTTAGTGAGAGTCCCCAACACACACCATGCACAATCTCTAGCACAAGGGGAAATGCAAATACCACCCCTTAACAATCATACTTTCATCACTCACAAGTTTTTCAGACCTTGTCCAAGAATGGGATCCTAAATCATTGTAATAATGTAGCACAAAATGATCTAAAGCAGTGTTTCTCATCCTTCCTAATGCCGTGACCCCTTAATCCAGTTCCTCATGTTGTGGTGACCCCCAACTATAACATTATTTTCATTGCTACTTCATAACTGTAATTTTGCTACTGTTATGTATTGAAATGTAAATACCTGACATGCAGCATGTATTTTCATTCACTGGACCAAATTGAGCACAAATATCCGTTACGTGGGGTTGGGGGAGAGAATTGATTTTGTCATTTGAGAGTTGTAGTTGCTGCGATTTATAGTTCACCTACAATCAAAGAACATTCTGAACTCCACCAACGATGGAATTGAACCAAACTTGGCACACATGACCCAGAGAAAATACTGAAAGGGTTTGGTGGTTATTGACCTTGAGTTTGGGAGTTATAGTTCACCAACCTCCAGAGAGCACTGTGGGCTCAAACAATAATGGATCTGGAGCAAATATTGGCACATATACTCAATATGCCCAAATGTGAACAGTGGTAGAATTTGGGGAAAATAGAGCTTGACATTTGGGAGTTGAAGTTGCTGGGATTTATAGTTCACCTAAAATCACAGAGCATTCTGAACCCCATCAGCAAGGGAATTGGGCCAAGCTTCCCATGCAGAACCCCCACAACCAACAGAAAAATACTATGTTTTCTGATGGTCTTTGGCGACCCCTCTGACATCCCCTCGTGACCCCCCCAGGGGTCCCGACCCACAAGTTGAGAAACGCTGATCCAAAGTAAAGAACTGCCAGACTTAAGTAGGACTCACCAAGGGACGTAAGTGTAGCAGGACTACTAGGAAAAGTGTGAGGAAATACCAATAAAATAATAAAATATATTAATTGATGTCAAATGCATCAGAAGAAGAAGGGTATCCAAAACAAGAGAATCAATAAAATGGAAGATGAACAGAAATGTTAGCAAGGTTAAGTTTCAAAATGCTTATGGGCTAGTCATGAATTCAATAAGAGACTCAAGGTAATTAAAAGTAGAAGGGTGGATATATAATTATATTTTAAGGGAGCAGAAAGTAAGAAGGAAAGATGTCAAAAATTAATGTGAAAAATAATAGACTCAGATACTGTAGAATGTACACCGCAAGTAAGAAAAGGCAGTGTAAAAGGATTTTTTTAAAGGAAGGAAGATATTAGAAATTAAAAGGTTCCTTTCAGAAACCAGATACCTTGCTCAAATGAGGTAGACACGAAGGAATACAAAATGACGCAACGGAAATGCAAGCCTGCAATTAGGAAGGGAAAA
The DNA here is from genome assembly GCF_037176765.1 of Anolis sagrei. Classification (NCBI taxonomy): domain Eukaryota; kingdom Metazoa; phylum Chordata; class Lepidosauria; order Squamata; family Anolidae; genus Anolis; species Anolis sagrei. The sequence goes on from NC_090021.1 coordinate 68,854,408, forward strand.
TGGGTTTTTGAAGACCACAGCTCCTCACCTCCTTAATCCATCACTCCTTAATTGCATTAAGATCAGCAATTAAGAAATCTTTAAATAAATTACGAGCAGGAAGTAAAGTAGGAAGGCAGTAAGACAGCTTGATGACAATGGAATGAGAGGGGTAGTAAACAAGATTACAAAGGATAAATGAATTCTTTGCATCTCTCTTCAGAAAATATATGGCAGATGCTCAAATCATTTTGAGAGGAGAGGACAAGGCACTAATGAAAATTGTGGTGACAAGAAAACTGTGGTGACAAGACAAGACATTTCAGATCTTCATGACAAATTAGAAATAGAAATCACCAGGTTCCAGATGGCATCAACCCAAGAAGCTGAAGAAGTTAAATGTGGAATTACAGATCATCTAAAATACACAACATGTTTGTTATATTTCATGATGTCTCTGCATCAGTGGACTGGAGAGTGGCCACCATGATGCTACCTTTGAAAGGATCCTGGAGGTGGATTATGTAAAACCAATTTTAAAAGGGGTACTGGTGAGAGTTGAGAAATTACATAACAGTTAATTTAATGCGTGTTCAGGTAAACTGGTGGCGAATGCAATAAAATGCTAAACTCTTAAGCAAATAGCAGAGTAAGATCTGCTACAAAAGGAACAACATTAATTCTGGAATGTCTTGTTTACTAAACTTGCAAATAGTATGGACAAGGTAAATGAACACTATTTACTTGGATGGCCAAAAGATTTTTGGCAAAGTCCCTCATCAAATTTTGTTGGCAATAGGTGGGAGGAGAGGTCTTCTTGTGGATCAGAAACTGGATAAAGAACAAGAAGAGTATTCATTTTTTCACAATGGAGGAAGATGAGAAGAGGAGTCCCTTAGGGATGTCCGGGAACTGTGATTTTGAACTTATTCATAAATGATTTAGGCCCCATCCAAACTGACCATTTAAAGGCCAAACAACAACGAATTGCCACAAAAATGTCAACGAAAGTCCTTAGTATGCATCAGTGCTTTGTAGTTTGGGTGTAATCATCATCCAGGCTTCAAAGTGGTTTCAGGATTTCCTATGTAATAATCTGCACTGCAAAACCACATTTTTCAGCACTGGTTTGGAACTGCATTAAATTGCCTGTATAGATAGGGCCTTTAATTAAGATTATGCAGGGAAATGGACACGTTTTCTAATGACATTAAATAATTTGGGAGTAAAACCAGATTGAAGAGCTCCAAGAGGACCTCTTCAAACTGAAGGAATGGACACCTCAATGGCAAATAAGATTCAGCTTCAGGCAAATTTAAAAGATGCATAATGAAACAAAAATTGATGTTTCTCCCATAAGTGAGTAAGATCTAAGCAGTTACTCACTCACAAGAAAGGGAGTTTTGTGTTGTTGAACATTGTATGAACCAGACACACTTTTAGTCTGATCCGGCATGGTTTTTCTGGTGTTCTTGTGACATGAGAACAAAATGGAGATCACAGATGAGCCAATATATCTCAACAGTAAAAAAAATAATAGAATTATAGAGTTGGAAAAGAACTCATAGGCCATCCAATCCAATCTCCTGCCAAGAAGCAGGAAAATCACATTCAAAACAAAACACATTCTCAGTTCAGTCTCCTTCACAAGGGTTGTTTGAAACATAAAATGAGATGCAGGACCACCATGAATGAAAAATATAATAAACTAAACTGACACTATCTCACCCTTACCACCACCACCATTTTCTCAATCTTAATCACAAAATATAGCCATAGCAGTCTCCTGATGTTTCAAACTGGCAGAAAATTTACAATGTGGAAACAATTCAACATCCTTGCTTGCGGGTTTCTTTCACTTAAAGATCAGTGAAACTATTGTTAACAATACTTACCCATAAATCACGTCATCATCTGAATCATTCAGCATGGAAAACGCAGGATTGTCTTTCAACTGAGACTCTGAAAGAGATTGCAGGGCGGGGTCCATTTTTAAAGATACAGCACTCCTCATTGGGGTGAAAATACATAAAGTATATCAAAGCCTTTTAAATATATTCCTCTTCTTCGTTGTCATATATCTGTCCCATTTAGTGAACACCCCAAACCCTGTTTATTGCAACTTTTTTTCCTGTAGCTTATTATTAGAGGTATACACAAAGTAAAACATGAACAAATTCCTGAAATAAAAACCAAAACACTTTGTTATCAGCTCCTTCATAAATTTTATGGGCTAACTTCCAACCTTTAAATTGTCCTTGACTTCAATGCAAAAGGGCCTTTTCAGTGGCTATGGAAGTTCCTTCTCCCAAAGGCAAGACCAAGACAGTACTCATTATTTTTCCACAAACAGGTAAAACACTTTTTATATTTCTACAGTAGTTACTTTTTAATCTAACTAAATTGCATCATTAATTTCCCCCCAATCATTATATGACTTTTAATTAACAAAATCTTGTTAGGAAAACAAAATCAATCCAGATAGCTATGTACAACTTTTCGAATTTGGAATTTCAAAGCTCTAACTCCAATCCATTTTAGTACATGAGGAAACCTGTACAGACTATGTGCCAAAAGGTTATCTAATCATGAAGCTAATTTTCCACACTCTGAGGTTTTGGTGCCCTTGGGCCAGTCTAGACCTAAGAAAAGTCTCTCTTTTTTTGTTTGTTTTTTACAATGGGAAATGACCTGGATCAATTTTTGGTTCATAACCTGTTGTTAGAAAAAGACTTCACCTGGAATTGAAATTGAGAGAGAGAGGCACTGAAAGAGCCTTGAGTGGCTGCATGTAGGCTGAAGGTCACACTTTTTAAATTACTGTCTTATGTGTTTCATGTCTAAAGTTCAAAAAATGGGAAAAGCATGTTGCTGCATTCTTTAGTTTACAAATAGGTAGGCAATAAAAGAAATGATGTCAAAATGGATGACCGCCCTGCAAGGCAGTTCCAATTTTGCTATATTTTTCAGGCTTGTCCCTTTGTAAGCCACCCTGAGTCCCTTCTGGGAGATGGAGGTGGGATGTAAAAATAAAGTTACTTACTATATGGAAAGGCACCCAGTAGGGATAAAAAGGCTAATGGTGGAATACTTCCTACAATGAGATACTATTTTTCACAACATAACTTGGCAAGAAGAAAGAATCAAGTTTAGCTTACCATACAGGGCATTTTTTGACGGAGAATACACAAAGGCTAAAGTGTATAGATAGAAGTTCAGTAGCCCGTAAAAGGACAAGAATTCTGCAGGTAATAATAGTCAAGGATATAACAGTATGTTTCACCTTTGACCCTTCACCAACCAAATTATATTTTCTGAGCTTAAAAATTACTCTGGGTACTGCACGGACCCCCTTGGAAAAGTAGTCCCCTTCATAATATTATGGTATATCCACTGTCTACCTTGCAAATGAAGATTACATTGATCTAACCTACACAAACATATGAACCCACCTGTTCACAAAGATCTATGGAGGTTTCCATGCCTCTCTTTCCCTCACTATCCAAGTTGTCTAAAGCTGGGATAGGAGGAGGAGGTCTTTTCACTGCCTGCCCCGTGGCATCAGACGCCCCTTCCTTTACCAGCTGGTTTCCTGAAGGATTTCAATTAATAACGTACTGTCCCAGTTTCAACCTCTTTGACATGGCACTTTTTGAAGGGTTTTTATTCGTCTCTTGTTTGCTTTAAAGAGTCTATCATTATGTCATAATCCACAGTATCTATTACAACAACTTGAACTGACATTTTACTTCGTGTGAACAGAGGCAAAAAATACAAACTCTAGGGAAAACTGACTATGGGATTTCTAAATTTAAAATGCAGACACTCATGCAAAATTCCTCATTTTGTCCTGTCCACCACCCCCCTCCCCCGACACACACACACAGTTTGATTAAAGTAACAGGATATCACAGTCAAAGGATATAATTATGATAATGAGTTGAGAGTTCAACAAAGTTGTCCTGTAGAACTTGTGCTCCAAAACGCAAATAAAGTATAGCAATGCTGTAAAGAGAAGGGGAGGCAAGAAAAAGGGACAAGAAATAAAGGATCACACTATACTTCATAATTATTTTTTCAAATCAAACACATTTCACAAAAAAATATTAAAGTTCTGTGTTACACACTATTTTGTTTCCTAGTTTCCTGATTTGCATTTGTAAATCACCCAAGACCATATGCTAGTTGTTGATATATAACTTTAAACAATATTAGGTTGCTGTGAGTTTCCAGGCTGTATGGCCACTAAGAGAATATCTGTAAAAGTATGTTTCCCTTCCCAAAAACGTGTCATTAACTGAGGATATGGTACAACATACTGTGCATTTATATTATTTTTGTATTCTGAAATGAAAACCCCAAATGTATGGCTCTACTTTCAATTACCACCTTCTATCCAGTAACCCCAAAGGACATACTGGGTGTGTGACCTTTGGGGTCTAATTTAATACTTGATATACCTCCCCTCTCATATCTTCTGAAGAAAAGCTGCAAATTACATAACCTTAAGAGTGTTACTAACCACTTCCTTCTCTACATTATTTTGTAAACACCAAAAAATACTGCTGAAAGACCTTTGTTTTTTTGCCCATTTTGATCACCCGTCTCCAAATTGGTCTCACAAAGGTCAGCTACCATATTATGGACATTATTTATAATCTTTCATCCTTGAATTCAGCTTGCTGAAAATGTAGGATCTTACCTAAAGACAAGCACAACAAATGTCAGTGCAGTCAAGAATTTCAACCTGAGATCTGAGGAAAAGGGAGAGAGAGAAAGAAGTTATCTGAATGTGACACTATGAGTGGGTAAATCTTGATTTCTCCAATGCTGCACAATGAAGTCATGTAGCTATTTGTTGTGTGTCATTGCAGATTTTGCACACTTGGGCTGTGTGCCAAATCAGCAATGTTGCTACTTTTATTTAAAAAAGAAAAGTTTCACAACAGAAATGTTGCACAGCAAAAATGTTATGCAAAATCAGCAATGTTGTAACAAAATAATGTAGGGATAAAATTTAGTTGGCCCAAATTTCCTTTCCTTCCACATAACATTTGATTTACTTGGCTTTCAAACCATCAAAGGCTGCATCTCGAACACTGCATCATGTTGCTTGATGATGTGCAATTCAGTTCTGTGTCTTCCCCAAGGTACAAAGAGAACTACAATGTAATTGAGTGAAAGGTCTGTTCCCCAGTCCCACTCCCACCTTGGGAAACTGTGTAGATTTCTGTTCAAAGTACATTAAAAAGACAGTTGCAAATGTTCTGCTGGAAATTTGAGCAGATTTTCACATTCTTGTGTAGATGTCAAAAACTGCGCAGTTCTCAAAAACTACACCGTTGTGCCAGGAATGTGCTGTTTCTTCCCACTTAAGTTTCTTGCAGGGTTTGAAATTCCATCTGGAAATTGACAAACTTCATTCCATCCCCAAGTGAGTGAACAATCTGTCAGGACAACTCCACAAAAGCAGTAACAGGCACAAAACTGAGCTTACCAACATAGGGCAGGTTACGAAGTTCTGAGCAGGCTCTGATGACCAGGAACAAAAGGTACAAAATGTACACAATTGCTACCACAAGGAAGAAGATTTTCATTCCCTGTAACAAAGACGGTGTACTAATATTACCCTGATGTCACTAAACATAATAATAATAATAATAATAATAATAATAATAATAATAAAAACTTTATTTATATACCGCTTTATTTATATACCACCTTTTCCACAGGCAACATAAAACATACAGAGTAGCCATTAAAACATAAACATAATCTGTTAACAAAATCCTATACATTAAAACAAACCAATTTCATAACCACTGTGCAAATGCCCCAGGTTGAAAGGGCTGATCAGAGTTCCTAAAGAAGTAATGAAGCCAGGGGAACGAGTAAAGTGCAGGGCGTGCAACTGATTTCTGCCCAGGGAAGGGCCTGGGGCTACTTTTCCCAGGGCCTTCTTGCAATTTTGAAGGCCAGAAACCAGTGTCATGATATGGAGAAGGAATGAGGGAACGAACAAGGTGCTAGTTGGGCTTTTACTAGAGGTCGAGGGCATTGGTCCTGGGGCATCAGACCTGGGATTAGTCCTTATCAAAGGCCTGATGAAACCACCGGAAAGAGGAGCGTGATGGGACCTGTCTTAGTTCCCTAGGAAGGGCATTCCAGAAGTGAAGGGCCACCACCAAGAAAGCCCTCTCCCTCATCCCCAACAACCGTGCTTGAGACAGTGGCAGGAGTAAGAGCAGGGCCTCCCCAGTAGATCTTTCATACTGGCTCATAAGGAGAAATGCATTCATGGAGATTTGTCCCAATTCCTACCTCTCTGCACTATACACTGAGGCCACTGTTTCTAGAGACAGTTTCATCTGCTTTCAGAAATTCTGTATTGCACAATCAGGAAGAAGAAAGCCTAATGTTCTATGTCAGCTTTCTTTGACCTTCTTCCCTCCAGGAGTACTAGGGTCCAAACTCCATTATTCCCAGGATCCAGTGACTTGACATATGCACACAACCAGAGTGCACACAGAACCCTGTGCTCCCTCATGAAGAGAGGATAGCATTTAGAGCTAAAACAGCTCTTCATCATTGCTGTCAGTTGCAATGAAACAAATCAATGAAAGCAGATCAAATAACATCAAAGATTATTTATTATTACTTTTGGAATGTACACAAGCCACACACACTTCAATATGCAACCAGCAATGCCACACAGAGATAGATCAGTCCTAGTTTACATGCAGAAAACTATATTACTCCTCAAAGGACTTGTTAGCCAAGCAAACTATATTCGGCCTCTCCTTGATCAAAGCATTGACATTTCCAAAATGGAGAGAACAGCTTGGATTCAAATGTGTATACACTCAGAAACTTGCTCATGAAACTGGATTCTCTTAACTCACTTCCTATCACCTTCCAAAATTCAGCACATGGCATGGTTCCATTTTGCAATGGTGTGACTATGAATTCAAGTCATTCTATGTATATGCTTACACTTAATCCCAGTCCTCTTAATGAAGACTGTCAGCTAGGCCCAGGATAAGGGGCTCCCCCTCATGTTCCTTTGAGAGGCAGACTTGGTTCGCAGACAGTTACCTTGTTTTTAAACTCTGGCATGTCTCATCACACATAGAAGTCATAAACAGTAATATATTCAATGCTGATTATATCTATAAACAATAACGCACTCTGAGCTATAAAGCATGTTAGAAGTCTAATAATAAATATTTTCAATATTCAAATAACCTCATCTTACACTGTTACCTATGTTTTTTCTCTTACTTTTTCATTTCTGTGAATATCATCATCCCCTGCCCTGCATTTTTTCCCCACAGCATTGTTAAAATGTTTTCATTTTACCTCAAAAATTGCATTTGAGATTAACCATATGGCATATATATTTTGCAAGAGCTGGTTAACCAAAGAACTTCACAAAGATCAGCGATTTTTCCTTTTCAAACCTATGAGCCTCCTGACTAGCCCAGAAATATGCATGAATCAGGGCAATCTGACACAGCATAATCAAATCAAGTTTCCAATCTTGAAATCATACGAAGTGGATCTAAAAGTTACTCCAGGAGTCAGTCTTTTCTTGAAATTGAAACATGAGCTAAATACATTTAAATGTTTTGCAAGAAGCACCCTGGAAGGACAGAAGGCTCCACATTATTAGCATCTGCTACGTTAAACTCAAAATATAACTTCATATTCACTTACTTGCAAGTGATTTGTATCAATTCCATACTGGTAAGTTGGATCATGTAGTTCATTGACACTAAGAAACAACAAAACAGGTCATGGATATACAGATTTGCATGGTGGGCCAAAGCCTGTGATAAATGTACAGATACAAACTTTTAAACACATTTGATCTTTTCTTCCCCATGGCAATTTAAATCATCATTCTAAATAAATCTACATACAGTCTCCAAGGTACAAACAAGATAGGTTCTGTAGGTTTGTTCTAAAGTTCAGTTTGAATGTAAGGGAGAACAAGTACATTTCTTAAGTGTAACCCCAACCATATTCTTTCATATATATACACACACATATATTATGCATATATATATATATATACACACATAGATAGGTAGATAGATAGATAGATAGATAGATGATTGATAGATAGATAGATAGATAGATAGATAGATAGATATAGATAGACAGACAGACAGACAGACAGATATGCCTATATACATGCATATATATGTAAGATTTGGATAGCATAGGAAAGGGCTAACACCCCTGGGGTGTTTGTTTTGCTGTCTGTGCCCCTGTTCAGAAGATTTTCCCTCACTTTTGGTCTCTGTGATAACTGAATTTTTATAAATTGGTTTGTCCTGGAAACAAAGATTTACGATAAAGCTTTAGTGGAGAAACCTTTTCTCCATGATAATTCTTTCAGGAGTGAATTTGTAAGTTGGATGTTTTTAACCTGGGGACTGCCTGTATTTTCCAGAAAAAGGAAATAAAAGATCGGTTCCACTTTCAGTATATAACAAACCTGAGTACATGGCCAAATACAATGGTCATGCTGATGAGGTGATCATGGGAATAGCAGTTCAGAAATGTGTTTTTTGAAAAGAGCGTTTTGCAAACATAAGCATTTTGGTAACACATTAATGGGGCAAACATGCAATATAGATAAAGAAGAACTGCTCTGAATAAGTGAATAACCCATGGAAAAAACCGTCCTTTTCTATAAAAGCCTTGACTATGTCTTATGGGGAAATAAGGTCAAAGAAGATTGCAAAATGGTTCGTGAACACAGGGGTGCACCTCTCACCCGTTCTTGCTAGGACAGCCAGTGGTGAGGAATGATGAGAGTTGCATACCGACAAAATGGGAAGGACTGTATGACCCCTATTGCCACATAAAATGATTGTTTTCCTTGTTGAGGTTAATTAGAAAGCAGAAGGAAACAGGGAAAGTACTTACGTCTGCCATATTCCTAACATAACAGAAGCCAACCACAGAAGACCAACGATAAGGAATTTGGGAAAATAGAATGTTACGCACTTCCTTTCCCCCTAAATGAAAAAATACAAATTAATATTAAATTTGCTTCATGGACATCAATGCAAGTTCAATAATATGAAAATATAACACACTTAAGCGAAATGCACTTTACTGTACTTCATCTTACTAGCTTGTGTTATCCATCCTTCATTTAAAAAAAAGATTTCTCACTACTCAGGAAATTGTTTTCAAACTTTGGGAGTGAGAAAAGAGTATCATGAAAAGCTGAATTTGCTTACAGTCCAAGCTCACACTGCTGCTCAGCCATTATTCTTTGATCAGCTATTTACTGTAAACTGTTGGCTCCAATGTCAATTGAGTTAGAAAAATGCTCTGAGTTTTAGTCCAAAGTTTGGGGGGGAAACTATCCTAAAAGTCAAGTTTATTTTGGGAAATTTTAAATAAGAGCAGCTTTATTACTAGGGCTACCAGCTTCCACTGCCACCTCCATTTCTAGCCTAATGTATTTGACAAGGATTATGGGTGAAACAGAAACCAACTCAAAAAAGGGAGACGGTTCAATATCAGTGAGGTGGCAAACCTATTCTCAGTTTCAATTTGAATTTTAAAGGGGCAATCCAAAGTGCTAAATCCATCCTAAAAAATATAATGTGTTTGAAAATGATGGACCCTCTTTCAAAGTAGGTACATTTCACATCTTTAAAGCACAGACTAAAACCTACAGTGGACTATGCTTCTCATCCCAAATGTAACAAGCCTCTGCTTCCACTCACTACATCCATTTCCTTTCTGGGGGGGGGGGGGGGGGAGGACAATTTATTTATTACTGTATTTATATACCACCTTTTTCACCCCTGGAGGGACTCAAGGTGGTTTACACCATATTAATGGCAAAGATTCAATGCCAACATACAGTAAAACAAAGAGATCATAATAAGTAATTACTACATATAACTACGACTTAAAATCATTAAAACCATTAAACATAAGACATAAGCAAAACTTAAACAGTCAGATAAAGCATTAAAAACATCCTAGGATAAATATTAAAATCACATGATACAAAAATTGTACACCATAGTTATTCCGATTCAAACATGTGTCGCAAATTAAAGTAGTCTTATATTTAAGAAGAGAGACCGCAATTAAACATCACTTATTTATTTAGAGCCCCCACCCCTGCGGATGTATTCTCAATAGGTCTTGACCATGATTTAAAGATTAATATCAAATGAAGAGGTCAAGGACAGACTTTAGGTGGTAGTGAAACATTTTCCTTTCCTCACCTGCACTCTGATACCATGGTAAACACAGAGCCAGAAGAGCAGCAAAGCACACAGGAACAGAGACTGGAAGAGGTCATCCAGCATTCCAGGAAACCAACTACTGATTAGGAATGAGAGAGGGAAAAAGGGATCTGCAAAACAACAGAAGCAAGAAGATTACAAGTCACCACTTCAACTGCAACTCATATGTAGTTGTTATTCTCCTCACAGTTCAGGATCAAGAATCCAATGGGTAACAGGCAACATTTACTTTCCACATAATATGCCCATGACCAGGGATTCCCATTAATAATGTTCCCAAAGGGCACTCAAGAATAGGCATGCATGCACACACACACACTAAATCTAGAGCAAAACAAATGCAGCAACAACAACAAAAGAAACCAACTACCCCACTATCATAGTAGTTCCAGCCTCCCAAAATGGTCTAAATCAAGGAATGATTTAGGCGATTGAGGGAAAACTCTTTCCCCACAAAAGTGAGCAAAGACCATTATGCTTATAAGACCAGAGAAAACAAAGGTCCCTTGTGTAACCAGATACTTGAGATAACCATACAGGGAAAGAGTAATGGGGCAAAGAGATACATAAATAGAGGACGGAGGGCAACTTACATCTAATGTTCCTGATTATCTGTAAGACTACTCTACAATGTAACACTCGAATAGTCTTTTCTCTATCTAGCAATGAGATTAGCCTGAAGTCATACCAGCAAGCCCATGACAAAAATTTGGCAGAGTCTCTCAGTGGCTTCCCAGAGTATCCTATAAGCCCATGATCAGATAGGCAGATATAGCCTGATATATTGACTGTGTTATCTGGCTGAGTGATGGTTGTCATTAACTTCTGTCAAGCTGACTCTGATTAATGGTGATCCTAATCTATGCAAGGCTTCAAAGTCCACTGTTATAAACAGCTCTGTTCAGGTCTCGCAAATTCAGGGCTATGGCTTCCCTGGTTGAGTCTACTCACTTGCAACATAGCCTCCCTTTTTTTCTACTGCCTCCTACCTTTCCAAGCATAGGTGTCTTTTCTAATGAGTCATATGATGTCACATGGTCTTAAGTTGGATGTTGTTTTTATTCTTTTTAGATGATTGATCTATTATGTTTGCAATAAGGGGTATAGTTACAGGAGGGGAACAAATTGAGGACACTGTCCCCAAATAATAATTCTGCCCCCATCAAATTTTCCTCCCACACCAAATGTTTATCATTTCAGAGAGTGAACTAGTGAAAACAATTAACAGTTACAATTATTATTGTGTTTGCAATCCTTTTATAATTCTACCTGTACCCTTTCTTTAGGTAGTAAAGGTAAAGGTTTCTCCTGACATTAAGTCTAGTTGTGTCTGACTCTGGGGGTTGGTGCTCATCTCCATTTCTAAGCCGAATAGCTAGTGTTGTCTGTAGACACCTCCTAGGTCATGTGGCTGGCATGAACTGCATGGAGCGCCATTACCTTCCCACCAAAACAGTACCTATTGATCTACTCACATTTGCATGTTTTCGCACTGCTAGGTTGGCAGAAGCTGGGGCTAACAATGCGAGCTTACCCCATCCCGCGGATTTGAACTGCCGCCCTTCTGGTCAGCAAGTTCTACAGCTGAGCGGTTTAACCTGCTGCACCACTGCGGCCCCTTTCTTTGAATACCTAAACTATAATACTAAATGTTCAACTGAAGTGTAAAAGTACTATTATGTTATAAAGTCTGGGCTGAAGCAAATTTCATTAGGATGCTTTCATTATGATTTCAGAACAATGTCCTCATTTTGCACACACATATCCCAGAGTTACACTGCTGTTTTCAATAATGCAATCAATATTTTAGTATTTTATTTTATTATTATTATTATTATTGCAGTTGTAAGCTGTCCTGGACATATGAACATAAAAGGTGGGAGTAAAAAAAACAATGAAGCAAAGCTGATTTAACCTTTGATGCTTTAAACTCCATTTCCAATTATTTCTTACCATGGATCTGGCTGACCGAGGCTACTAGGAACTGGAGTCAAAAACATCTGAAAACTCCAAAGTTTCCCTATCCCCAGTCTAGGATCATGCCAGCTCCCAAACCAAATCCAATTCTGCTTCACAATATAGACAACCATTAATAAAATGGGTATGTATGTACATTAAGATGCCCGTAACTGCACGGTTTCACATATCTGTACAATGGCAGACAATTGTCTTTTTAGGAATGGCTACATCCTACCAGCATTTCTATAGTATACTTTCCTTGGAATCTCGGAATCATTGGAATTCCAATGCAGTTGTGTGGAATGCTACGACAAGAAGTGGGGTAATATAACGGGTCATGGAATACAGAGGTCTTACTGTTTTGACCCCCTTTACCCATCTCACAGAGACAACTAAGATGTTTTATAAGGGGTAGCCCCAGAGATCCATCCAAACATGGCGCAATTCATATAAATACCATTATAAAGCAACAGCAGAGGAAGAAGGATAGACATCCACTTTTGCTCGATTCCCCAATCACGCATGGAGAACTTTCGCAGCGAGTGTGCAAAGAGACACTGCAAAGGAACACAAGAGAAACCATCAGTGACCACACTGTGCTTCCAGGAATTTAGAGGAGGTGAGGTACAGCAAGGGCTCTATCAAACAGCAAGACCAGCAGAGATGGATTGTACTCCAGAGAAAGAGCAAATCATAATGAGTTAAAAGATCTGGCATAAAAATACTGTTCTTCTGTGGAGCCACATATTGCCCTCCGAATATCGAAGACAACATGTGACACTTGTAACAGTCTCAAAGAAAGACAACAAGACAGAAAGTGGCCCAAGACATATTTGCTGATCAAGAGCTTGGAGGGCTTACTTTTTTGCCCTAATGCCACAATGACTCAGGGACAGCAGTATTAAAAAGTAATCTCTCCCCTTTCAAGTTTTGCTCTTTCTTCTATTTGTATTGCACTTAATTTGAGCTAAGGAAGCTCATTTTTCTTCATGACTTACTACAATGTTTGAAAATTACTTCACAACTATTACTTGGCACAGTGTTTAGAAATAGCTTAATGTTTATGCACTGTGCTGCTCATTGTTTTCCATTTCACTTTGCTTTTGCCCCTTGCTTTTATTCTGAGAGAGACAAACAGACCTTGGATAAGATAACAGAGAATATGTCTAAATGCCTCTAAAATGCCTTAAAAAGAAATGTTAAATACTAACTAGAAACGGTCACATGTAATAATGCATTATTTTTAAATGAAACGGTGTACACCTTCATTGTTCCAAAAGGTAACTAAACTACCTCCTGATAATATTGCTTGTGACTTGTTACTTCCAGGCTCTGTTCACAACGTTCTATCTGTCATGATGGCCATTTTGATTGCTCGCCAGCCTCACTCTAGTACTTTTATTTAACTTTTTATTTCATAATAATAATAATAACTTTATTTATATCTTGCCCTATCTCCCCAAGGGGAGAAACAAAATCGTAAAGAAACATTAGTTATAAAACCATTTAAATAGATTTTGTTAATATTCTGAAGGGCAATTCAATTGCTCTAAACAAAGCAAAACAAAACAAAGCAAACAAGAACACATATAGCCAGATCTCTCTTATAGAGGGCACACTTTCAAACACTGATATTTATTAGTTACAGAAGATCAAAGTTTGATTGTCATATTTCACCGAGTTCTTCCAAGCCATGAAGCCCCCCTCCCTTCCCTTCACAGCACCCATAAAACCTTATATTAAAATAATCTAGGAAGTCAACACTCACTGTGACTATGAAAGTAAGGACAACAAAGACAAATCGAAACCAGATTTCCATTTGTGAGAAGGATGGGTTATAGGTTTTCCACTAAAATAAAATAAAAAACAAGCATGTTAGCATATGTGTACACAGGTACACAACTCTAGGAATGCAGATGGCCTCAACACTACTTTATTTATTTATTTACTGCATTTATATACTGCTTTTCTCAACCCTGGGAGGACTCGAAGTGGTTTACCAAAAATAATGGCAAAATTCAATGCCTTACATACATAAACCAAATCATAACTCAAACAACATATAACTATGTTCAATAGGACAATTCACCCTAAGATAAGAGGACATTTAAACACGAAAACATAAAATTTAAAACACCTAATAAAAAAAATAAAATTACATTGTTGTGTGTCTTTAAGTTTCTGGCACCTCTAAGGCAAATCTACTATGAGTTTTTTTTAATTAAAAAAAATGCTTTCCTCTGAGGCCAAAAGAATGTGATTTGCCCAAAGTTATTCAGTGGGTTTCCATGGCCGAGTGGAGAAGTGAACCCTGGTCTCTAGAGTTCTAGTCCAATGCTCAAACCATTACAACACAGTGGCTGCTTGCCTCTTTGCAATTCTTTTGTTATCATGCAATTTTTTTTCATTGGGTCTACCAGGTTAAGAGTCTAGAGCAGGGGTCCTCAAACTTTTTAAACAGAGGGCCAGGTCACAGTCCCTCTAACTGTTGGAGGGCCGAATTTTAATTTGAAAAAAATACATGAATGAATTCCTATGCACACTGCACTTATCTTATTTGTAGTACAAAACACTTAAAAACAATACAGTAATTACCCATAAAATGAAGAACAATTTTAACAAATATAAAATTATTAGTATTTCAATGGAAAGTGTGGGCCTGCTTTCGGCTGATGAGATAGGATTTTTGTTATTGTTGCATGCTTTCAAGTCGTTTCAGACTTAGGTTGACCCTGAGCGAGGGCCAGGTAAATGACCTTGGAGGGCCGTATCCAGCCCCCGGGCCTTAGTTTGAGGACCCTTGGTCTAGGGTTTCTTTTAAAAAATGCTTGACATAATCTAAATGTCTGCTGTTTTAGTATGTGGGTGTTGTTTTATATTCTTGCCTTTTGATCAATCTCTTAATGACATTCTTATGTTTATATCTCAATGGATCATTTTTATTTTGCTATTTGAATGCCACTGACAGAAACATTGAATATACATTGAAACAGAATAAAAGGTTGCCTGTACGTTCCATTCTAACAATACGCCCTCAGCTTCATTTTTATAAGCCATCTTCAAAGCACTTTGCAATTCACCAGAACACTTTGAAATTCGTCAGAGCCTGTATTGACAGGCTCTCTCAGCCTCAGAGGAAAGCAATATCAAAACTCTTTGAACAAATCTTTTAAAGAATATCCTGTGAGATGGTAGCTCAAGGGCAGCCATAGGTTGGAAAAAACTTCTATGCACACGACAACAAAAAGATGAAGGACTAGATCCAGACTTGCTACTCTCCATGACTGAAAAGGCTCCTTCTTCTGCAGATGGAACTTGGATGCCATTATTACCAATTCCCTTGCCAACCCCAACAGTGCCTCCATGGTATTCTAGAGTGTCACCCAAGCTTACAGAATGGCACAGGAGATGGCAATGGGAGGGAGGAACAGAGACAACTACACCTCCCAACAGCACCAACAAAACTACACCAAGTGCAAGTTTTGATCTAATTCTATTGTCATTATTCTATAAGGTAGGGATTCTATCAAGATCAGAACCAAGCCAAATTAAAGAGAGCAGTCCTGCATTTTGGGAGTCTTCTGCCACCTGCAGAATTCTGGGAAACATAGTTTAGGCCTTTTGAATTCTAAGATCCTCACCTTCTCAAATTACATGTTTAGCATGTTACTTGATAGTAGTCAATGATGGAAAATTATTTTTATTCTAATTCAGAAGCACAGGTTCAACAATTGTATTTGAAGTAGACAGGTATTGCTATTTTAAAAGGATGTTTCTTCAATGTATTGTTGAAGGCTTTCATGGCCGGAATCACTGGGTTGTTGTAGGTTTTTTGGGGCTATATGGCCATGTTCTAGAGGCATTCTCTCCTGACGTTTCGCTTTGCATCTATGGCAAGCATCCTCATTACATCTGAGAATGCTTGCCATAGATGCAGGCAAAAAGTCAGGAGAGAATGCCTCTAGAACATGGCCATATAGCCCCAAAAAACCTACAACAACCTGATGTTTCTTCACTTACTACAAGAAGTAGTAGTCTGGATTTTAATTCTGCTAATACGACCATATTACTATCAATTGTAAGACACCATCAATCGTAAGATGCACCCTAATGTCAGTAACACCACCAACAACAACAACAATAAAATGTAAGATACACCTGTAGAATCATAGAATCATAGAATCAAAGAATTGAAAGAGACCTCATGGGCCATCCAGTCCAACCCCCTGCCAAGAAGCAGGAATATTGCATTCAAATCACCCCTGACAGATGGCCATCCAGCCTCTGTTTAAAGCCTCTGTGATTGTAAGATGCACCCCTTTATTAGAGATGTTTGTTTAGAGGGAAAAGCACATCTTAGAATTAAAAAATACAATATTGTGAGGATAACACCTACATCTGTCCTGTGAAGTAATGCATCTATTATCGCTGCAACATCAATGCATGTAAATCTGTAATTCAAATTAATCTTTCTTTTTTTCACTTATTTTTCCTATATTTACACTTACTGTGAAGTTGTAACTCTTGATCTGGTAGAATGGAGAAAGATTCTCAAAGGAGACGCTGATTTCGTAACGAGCGTAGTTTAGGTAACCAAGATGCAGCACAATAATTTCAGCACATTGCTGTAAAAGCATGGTAGGGAATGGCATGGGAAGAGGGTTGCAATGCAAGGGCAATGAGGAAAAAACATACACAAAAAGCACTGATTAGTAAACATTTTGGACTTTTGGGCAATCCGCACCTATGTCAACCATTATGATGAGCAGGTAAAAGGTAATTTTGGGATATAGTTCAGGGTAAGGGCACACTCATCCTGCTTCTGCCATGAGACTTTAAAAAAACTGCCTGATGGTCACAAAAGCACCCTGTTCTGTTTTCTCAAGAAACAGCTGGGCAACTCTGAGCAGATGTTCCTCAAACATGAAGAATTATGGGAGGTGGATAGATTGGCAGAGGACCACAGTTGTCCATTCTTGTCTTAAATTCACCTTAGTTGCATGTAGCCTATGCAGCAAGAGTGCCAATTTGGAGCCACTAATTACTAGTGGAAATATTATTGAATGGAACAAAAAACTGCTACAGCTGAAGCCAATGGGTTATGTGAACAAAAAAGCACCTTGTACAAACTATCTTTCCTTTTTTGCTTCTCATTTCCACCTACAACCCACTCACATCACAACTCTGTTTAGAAGATGAGTGGCCTTTCTTAATATCAGGTACTGTTCCATTATCTAGGTGGAGGCCACCAGGGGGCGCTAGAGAGAGAAGCACAATCTATTTTACGGAAAGTGGGGGGATTGGAGAAGTAAAACCATTTCCCCCTGTTTTCCAGTTATTCCCCCCATCCATGTTACCATTGTGGAAACAACCCTCGCTAATGAAATGGGAAGTGGGGAGGGGAAATAACCAGCAAAAATGGGGAAAATAGTTTTCCTCCTTCACCTGCCACCCCCACCCCCAATGGGCTATCCTTCTCTGGCCTCCAATCAGATAAAGAAACTATACCATGAGCTATATTACACTCAACTGCATGGGGACTGGAAAAGTAGTGCCACTGGTAAACAATGTATCTTCCCCCTTTCCCCTGTAATGTGGTCCATCTTGTTCAGAAGGGCTCCATGAGCCTCTGCAAGAGGTTTTTGGGGCTACAGGAGAGGATAATTGTGAGAAGGGAAGGATGCCTTCCCTTCATATAAGTACTAAACTCAGCAGCTGGTTAGGAGATTATTTACAAACCTGAACATGTTTTAGATTGCAGATGTCTGAAACAGAACCTGGAGGTTCATACCCACAGCACACACACTTTGCAATTCAGACTTCATACCCTTCCCCTTTTTTTTTCTTTTTTAAAGCTGCCTTCCATCACCTAACACAGGGTAATCAGCCAATGATTTTCCAGGATCTTTGAAAAAAACTTTGCCTACAATTTCTTCTTGTAGTGACAGGTTTTGAATTTGCATTTTTATATAAAGAAGCTAACGGTTTTAAAACAATACTGCTAACAGAGCTATATCCTCACATCACTTATTCTACACTGCTATAAGCAACTCCACAAAGTACGTACTGGTGCACAACTGAGGATCCTTGTTTGGTTGTGTTTTTCCTTGTTGAAATTTCGTACACTTGCATTCTCTCCGACTCCACGTATTATAACCGACATATTAAAGGCAACTTTCAAATTTTTCCATTTGTTATCTGAAAATTTAAGTGCAAAAAGTTTGTTTTAAGATGCAGCTTGGGTAATATAATCTGAAAAAAGATAGTAGGTGGAGTAGTAACCTAAAATTAATGGATTCTACTGTACCACGTGGTATCAACCAGCTCCTATGACCTATGTTCTGTAATCTTTTATGATCCTAGAAATGGAGCTTGGCAAGTTCACATGCCCTTGGCTTGGTAAAAATAACAGTTTTAGAGTCTTCTCCATTCACAGATGCATAGAAGAGAACAGCTACTGGTATTTAGCCCAGGAAGTTAGTCCAGAAAACACTGAGATATTGAGGATAATATATATGACTTGTACATTTATCATACAAGCATGGTGTTTCTCTAGAGATATATGGGGTTTTTCTTTCTTTCCCTTTCTTTTAAAATGAATAACATTTGCTACCTCACAATTGTATACCCATGGCTAACATCTGGTAAAAGCTTTTTAAAAATGCTTAAAAGAACTTGAGTCAAGGAATTGATAAATATCCTCCACAGTCTAGTTCTCTATTTCCTATGGCTCCTGTTCCACATTTTATTCCCATCTGTTCCTAAACAGTTTTTTCATCCTGTTATTCTAAAAAAGGAGGTGTGTCTGAACCTTGAAAGCCATTATTTCATTTTTTTTATTTCCATTATTCATTTCAATAACAGATAGTATTATTTTTATTATTATTTATATGCAGCTTTTTCTTTCTTGAAAAAGACTCAAATGGTGATACAACCAAAATTTGGCCCATATATAACCACAATTTCAACTATAACATTTAATGCACTTATTGGTTGGTATTACCATTAATGATTTTGTTGTTGTTGTTGTTGTTGTTGTTTATTTATTCAGTTGCTTCCAACTCCTTGTGACCTCATGGACCAGCCCAGCTCCCTGTCAGCTGTCACCACCCCCAGCTCCTTTAATGTCAAGCCAGTCACTTGAAGGATATCATCCACCCATCTTGCCCGTGGTCTGCCCCTCTTCCTTTTTCCTTCCATTTTCCCCAGCATCATTGTCTTCTCCAGGCTTTCCTGTCTTTTCGTTATGTGGCCAAAGTACTTCATCTTTGCCTCTAATATCCTTCCCCCCAATGAGCAGCTGGGCATTATTTCCTGGAGTAGGGACTATTTTAATCTTCTTGTGGTCCAAGGCACTCTCAGAATTTTCCTCCAACCCCACAGTTCAAAAGTGTCTATCTTCCTTCGCTCAGCCTTCCTTACGGTCCACCTCTTGCATCCCTAGGTTACTACAAGGGATATCATTGCTTTAACTATGTGCATCTTTGTTGCCAGTGTGATGTCTCTACTCCTCACTATTTTATCGAGATTGGCCATTGCTCTTCTCCCAGGAAGTAACTGTCTTCTGGTTTCCTGGCTGCAAGGAACACGGAAACAAGCCTCTTTTTGGCAAACCCAGTCTACTGTGCAACTGTAGCCATTTTCTTTTCAACAGCTTGATTTTCACAGTGAGATGTTGCACAAAGCCATTCTGAATTGGCCGAAAGGACTAAAGTCATATGTTTTCATTGCAACCTTGTTGCAATACATACACACACAGCACGGTGGTAATACTCTACAGTCCACACAATGCTTGAGTCCCTCCCTATTTCTATGACTTTCTCAAAGGTATAGAGTAGGGAGGAGGACAGCCTAAATTTAATACATCATGCAAAGGCCAGTCACCTCCATGTTTTACGGTCATGGGACAGACAGATTTATGTATGAAACTGATGCATATATACCGTAATTAATATGTTACAATAAAACTAATATAAAACTAAATAATATTCTTACCATAAGGCTGGCCCAACTGCATTGTGCATGTCAGCCATAACTGTTGATTGTAAGTAGATAATGGTTGGGAACTTAAATTAAACTGGCTTATCTAGAAGAGAAAAAATGGAATTAAAAGTTTAATCACATTAATTCATTCAATTGTATGAGAAAGTTAAGGTCTGTAATTAAAAGATTTCCCTACATAATCCTGACTACCCATTTATGTTAAGAGTAAATCATACTCGCATTACTTAATACAAAAACTAGCAGATTTATTTAGCAGTAAAGACGCATATACAAACAGCTTTTCCCAACTGAAAAGAAACATGCATGTTACAGTATTACTTTCAAAATTGTGCTGTCTTTGGCAACTCACAAACCCTACTCAAGGATTCATAACAAAGCTTTAATAAGTGCCTGAGGAGGAGGAGGTTCCAGCCCCTATTTTCTGCTGTTTTTCTTTTTCCATGGAAGGATGGGGTAGAGTTGGGAAGGAGTCTGACAAAAACCAAACCAAACCCTAACTTAGACTTGAATCCTACTGGTACTTCCAACCAGAGTACATCCATTAAATTAGCTGCGGCATAGTGAATCAATGCTTATAGAAGAACTTTATTGTCATTGTACATCATACAACAAAATTAAATTCTATCCTCAATACATTATATATGTAGAATTACAAAAACAAAGCACCCATCCTTCCACATTCTAATCACTATTGCACAACTCCTAATGCCACATCAGTGTGAACCCATAGAGTTCAATATAGTCATAGTCCTGGGATAAAAACTATCACCCAGCCTATTTATCCTTGTTTTTATTATCCTACACCACCTGCCAGATGGTAATAATTCAAAAAAAAAAAAAAAGAATATCCAGGGTGAGATGGATCCTTAAGAATATTCTGAGCTTTCTTAAGGTAGCAGGAATTATAAAATGTTATTCCCAAGAGGGGAGAGGGCAACTAATAATTCTCTGGCCAGTAGTGGTATCCTTCTGGAGCACCTTTCTACCTGCCACTGTGCAATTAGCTAATCATACACAGATGCAATAGGTTAGAACACTCTCTACAGCACAGCGGTAGAAAGTCACCAGGAGTTTTTCATTCACTTGTTGGTTCCTTAAAAGTGTCATTTAATACACTCTATGCTGGGCCCTCTTAACCAATGCCACAGTGAGAATGCCCCAGGTCAGGTTCTCCTTAATAATAGCACACAGGAACTTAAAACTGTGTGAATCTCATTGAGTCAATGGTTTTATTTGCACTGAGACTAACGACAGGTTTCCCAACCTCTGGCCTTCTAGGTGTTTTGGACTTCTGCTTGCCAAATCCCTGATCCCAAGACAGCTGGGAGTTAAAATCCAAAACATGTGGAGAACTAGAGTTTTGGAATCACTGATTGTAACTCATTCTGACTCCTGATTACAACTGAGATTCTGCTTCTCTGCACATGGTCTTGAAAACAAACCAACTTATTCTGATCAGCACAAAGGATTCAGGAAGCAGAGATGAAAAATAATGTCTGAGCAATGCAATATAACATTTATTTAAGATTATTTTTTGTTATTTTAAAAAAAAAATACTGTGTGAATTAGCCTTAGTTTTGAACAGCTGGTACTCTATTTTAAAAGGAAAATATTTTATTGTGTGCTGTGCTATGAACATAGAGGTATTTACGTCTCAAGGCAAGGAATACTGTTAGATACTTAAAAGATCAGGTGCTGTCTCCCCTTGATGTATTCCTGGGTTGTCATTGCACAGCAAGTACCTCTTGCTGGACAGGCCAATAAATGGGTAATCAATCCAGCAACAGCTGTCCAAAGAATGAAGCCAGGCCACATGGGGAAAGGGCTTATATAGGTCCTATAGGTCCCATGAGACCTAGCAAAATAATCTGAGACACCGTGGAGGCATGCACAAGGCCTCTTCTAACATGACCCCTGCTCAGTCAGACACTTGCCGTACAGTGGCTGGCCAGACAGCAATTATGTTGCCACTATTGACTTTAGTATAGGAGCTACAGCTGGGGAAAGGGCAGCAGTGATTCCATCTCATAGTCTGAAGGTGATGAAGAGGGTCCAGATCTGAGCTGGATGAATGGCAGCAGCTGGCTGGGGCACTGCTTTACAGTCTTGCCACGTACAAAGCTAGCATGAAGCTGAATATATTCCACAACCACTGAGACTATTGTCAACCTTCACGGCAAGTGTTAGACATGATTATGCAAAGTCAGCATGCACCAGCAATAAACAGAATTTAATAAGACTTACCTTGGAACTATTATTCAACTGAGTTGTTGCTGAAACAATGACATTGGGACCTGTAAAATACACAGAAACACAGAACTCAATTTACAAATAAGTATTGCTCCAGGAGATGCTAATGTCTACCTTTGTAACTGAATATTTCAAGAAAGGTAGAATATATTGTTAGTTGAAGGCGTCTGTTGAGAAAAGCAAACATTATTCTATTTTACACATCTATCAACTGAACGGCAATCTCTTACATGTATTAGCCAAATAATCCTACAGTACAGCAGGATCTAACACAATTCCTGGCACAAACAGCAGGAGAGGATTTTTGCCTTTGTATCTGGGCTAAATACTGCTGGAAAGCAAAATAAGCATGCCCAGTGGAACCCAATATGACAAACACAAGGATTTAAAGAAAATGTGTCTCCAAAATTCATAAATGGCAGCACTTAGCAACCTGGAGGCCAACTTAAATGACACTTTCTTGAAATCTCTCTGGGCAGAATTCTAAACTGTTTTCCTCTGAAGGACATACAAGTATTTCTTGAACTAAAGGCCCCATCTACATTGCCATATAAGTAGTTTCATTATGAAGTTTAGCTGCATTGAACTTCATTATAAGAGTCCACACTGCCATACAATGAAGTTCAATCCAGTTAAACTGCATAACATAGCAGGGTAGATGGGGCCAAAATGTACTCTGCCATAAGGAGGAGAGAAGAAAACCCATTTTAAATCAATCCTCAAACTTTACCTCTCTATATTACATTAGGAAGCATTGGCAAAAAGATGATGGAGTAGACGGTTTTTGTCCAGCAAGGCTCTTCAAAATAGCTAAAATACTTTTCCATACTTTTCCCCTTTGGATAGATCTCTTAGACCCTAATTTTTTGCACTGGATTTCTTATCTTGTTTTAAAAGTGTGAAAAATCCTTTTTAAAGCAACTGGAGAGCCTTTTCTTACTACCACTAAAGCAAACAAGGGTTATCAATTATTTGGCCTCAAGTCAACAAACCACTTCGCCAAAGCAATTTCATAAGACTTTAAGAAACTACTGCATCACCACTTTTTCCACAATAGCAAAGGTCGGGTCCACCCTTCCAGCATGGCAAAAAGTACCACAAGATACTGGAAAGCAGTTTTACAGAGTAATTTTTCTTGAAAGCATAAACACATTAACTGAATTTTTTATTCTGCAGAGAACAGCATGTCTTTGGGAATAGTTTTCCAATTATAAGCAATGATTCATAGAATCATAGAGGTGGAAGAGACCACAAGAGCCATCCAGTCCAACTCCCTGCCATGCAGGAAAAGCACAAAGCACCCTCAACAGATGGTCACTCAGCTCTGGAGATTTCATAGACAGCAGAATATTCACTTTCAAACAATTCTTGCCATCGGAAAGTTCTTCATAAAGTTTAGATGAAATATTTTTTTCCTGCTATTTGAACCCATTGCTCTGTGTCCCAGTCTCCAGAGCAGCAGAAAACAAGCTTGCTCCCTCCTCAATGTGGCATCCTTTCAAATATTTAAACATGGGTGTCAGCTTTCTTTTCTCCAAGCTAAAAGCACCCAGCTCCCTAAGCAATTCCTCATAGGACTTGGTTTCCAAATCCTCTAATTTTGGCTGCTCATCTTATCCCAGAAAGCTGCTGGATCCATAGCCAATAAGAGAAGTTGAACTCAAGCATTCCAAGGAACTGTATTAGAAAACCTTAATCTAAGTTAAGGGAGAGAAACCTGCATCCAATGGTCCAAATCTGACCTACAGAGGTTCTCCATCTAATTTGTAGAGGCTCCCATAAAACTCCTTCTCAAAGCTGCATCCTCTCTCAGCAAAGAGTGGTCTTTTTTCTATCAGCCGTCAGTCAGGAACCAACAGCAGGAATTGTCTTTCGTGCTCTGTATCAACTACAAGGACAGCATTTCCCTCTTCAGGTCCTAAGCAGAAGAGTCAGGTAAATAATCTCCATCTAGCAGTTTAACCAGGTACTGGACAAAGCTGGGATTCACACAATCCAGCCCCTGTCATCAGGTGTATATCATTTGATGTCATCTGCCCCTGAAGTGGATGACACTCCTTTCAGCAAATATAGTTTGCCACACCCATTTTAAGTAAATATATTTAGTAAAAACATGGGAGGTACGTGCTCTATCCATATCATCCTCATTCCAAACAGATATTTGCACATTCATTATGGTCCTCGTATGTTCTGTAAATTGCTGAATAGGTTTTCAGATACATTTAAAATCAAGCTCAAAAACCATACATTTTCCTGTTTTTAAATCATTGCATTGTATTCACAGGCTGCATATTCTTGGCAAACAAGAATACAGACAAGCAAATGAACTTTAAACATCCTGATTAACAGCACAGCCAGTGGTGGTCACCCTATTCTGTTGGGGAGCGCATGCCTTTTGTGACCTAAGGAAGAAGTGGTCACCGGGACTCTCAGCATCTCTCACAGCTTTGAATAGTTTGTTTATGCTACTGTCTTATTCCTTTATTTTTTTATCATAAAAAGCAGAACTGACAAATCTTATTTAAAAGAGAATGGAAAATATTTATTGAAGGACATGCAGGATATTGTAAAACAAGCCAAGAGGTTAGCTCCATGTGGGAATAAATATCGTTCATGACTGGAATAGATGGCTTCTGTATTCTATCAGACATGGCTCCACATTACATCTAGCCTCTAAACCACGATTAGTGATCATAACTCATTATTTGAAGCCATATTGTTTTAAAAACACCACAGGATCAAAGCCAAGGGCATTATTAGTAAGATGTCAACCCGAAGACATATGTGATTTGGAGATGAAGATATTTTCAGCTATTTTTAGCATTTTAAAGAAGAATGGCAAGCTAAGGGAACTGAACAAATACAAGAATATAATTTTCCCTTTCAAATAATCACTATTATTACATCTCTACAAAACAAGTATCTCCAAAATAAACAATTTCTGAGAAATCTAGAAGATCAGCCTGCAGAAGAGATGGTTAAGAGGAGACATGATAGTCATGTATAAATTTGTAAAAAAAGATGTAAATCTTACCTACGATCCCAATTAAGACAGTCAAACCAAAACAGAGGAAGAAGACAGCAATGACCAAGACAAAGTGGCGCTTGGACAGTGTATACAATCGCATTGGGGCCAGCCTGCAAGGGAAAATAATGGAAGGAATTAGGTCAGAAGATCTCCAACAGGAAAGCATCTGAAAAGACTTAATGTTGCTGTTGGTTTTAATGTATAGTACAACTCCTTGTATCACATACAGATGTGTTACGGAACTTTGTGTGGGTATGAGAATGTGGAAAACAGCAAACTCTATTAAAATGGAGAACATCTGGTCTACGAATACCATAGAGTTGCACCGGGAGACTGAGATAATGCCTAGGGATGGCATATATTGTCAGAAAAATAAAAGATATGGAAGTTGCCCTGTACTACCAGAAAGCTGAGGAAACATAAAAGTAAACCAATAAATTGAACATCTACCTGAGCATACTTCCTAAAGTTTCTGTTCCCCACACAGTGAGCATACCTTATCTGGAATTCTGAAATCTGAAATACTCCGAAATCCAAAGCTGTCTGTATGGATGCCTGAAACAACTAAACCTTTGCTTTCTGGTGTTTCAATGTACACAAACTTTGTTTCATGCACAAAAGTATTAATTCAAAACATTTCATAAATTTACCTTCAGGCTATTTGTATATAGTAAATTTGAAACATAGATTACTTTCATGTTTAAATGATAGTCTCCAAGATCTCATTATGCATGTATATGTAAATGCATGTATTCAAAATTCCCCCCAAAAATCTGAAGTCCAAATACTTCTGGTCCCAGGTATTTTGGATAAAGGATGTTTAACCACGGTAAAGGTAAAGGTATTCCCTTGACATCAGGTCCAGTCATGTCCAACTCCGGGGAGTGGTGCTCATCTCCATTTCTAAGCCAAAGAGCTGGCATTGTCCGTAGACGCCTCCAAGGTCATGTGGCCGGCATGGCTGCATGGAGAGCCATTACCTTCCCACCGGAGTGGTACCTATTGACCTACTCACATTTGCATGTTTTTTAACTGCTAGGTTGGCAGAAGCTGCGGCTAACAGCAGCTCACCACATTCCCCGGATTTGAACTGCCAACCTTATGGTCAGTAAGTTCAGCAGCTCAGCGGTTTAACTCCCTGCGTCACCAAGGGCTCCCAATAATCTCTGTACACTTACCCAATATGAGCCTCATTGAGCTAATTGAGGCCTACTTCTGAGTAAGCGTGCACTCTAACCCCTAATAGCATAACCCACCACAGCTCCTTACATCTGACACTTTGCTTCATATCAGCATAATTTCACCAGCTCTTTGAGTTTTTCATGGCACTAGAAAAAAAGAGAATGTTTGGGTCCTGCTATCTATGACATACATTAAAAAAATTAAAAGCCTGCCACAGCTGAGCAGATGGTATGTATATTTGTAGCTGTGGAACAGTAGATTATCATAATGTCATGATCTTGACAAGCATATAGAATCTTTTGTTGATTTACAGACAACAGATAATGAACCTGTGATACTGTGTAATGTTTACTCTGTCTCCAGAATAGAGAGATGAATTAACATGTTCCACATGGATAATCATGAATTGAAATGAAGACTGTGCTTACAGCAATGGGGGAAAAAACCAGATAGATAAACTATGCAGATATTTACAGTAGGCTGGGTCTCAAAAATACACATTAATCCAACTGGAAATGGGATTAATAATATACGTATGTATTCAAAAAGTAATCAGTGTAGGTTTTACTATTGTGCCTGTTGGAAATGCAATGCAAAATTAAAATGTTATTTTGGAAAACTTCACTGGTATTACATTTATTGTACTTTTAATCATCCACTAATTTTTCTTATCAGATAAATGCTATTAGGAGATGTAAAAAAGCATAATGTCTTAGGTCACCTTGGTGATTTTATAGTGGAACCAAGATTTGATCAGGAACAGATCCATAATTCAGACACTTAAGTTTACATCAAGCTCTTGCAAAACTTAAAACACTACCAAATGCTAAAGCTTATTAAATTATTGAAGGACACATCTCTTCAAAAGTGTTCAGCAGTCTACATTTGCCAAACAATCTCTAAGGAAGTATCACCTTCTGCTTTACTCTGATAGAGGTTTACAGGGAAGTGGCCCATTTACAAATATGCTGCAGGGCAAGAAGGTGGAACCACTTCCCAGGGCCCTGAATGTTAAGACATTAGTCATGACAGTACATAAAAGATAGGGCACATGGCAGGAAAGGAGACCAAGGTGTACACTGAAGCCTCCACCAGAAGAAAGTCCCAAGCAGGAAACATAAGCAGAAGAAATCACTCCTTCTTTCAAAGTTTACCAGATTGTTCACCTTGTTCTTATACGTTTCATAAAATCATTTTTGAGAATTAGAACGAATATGAAAAAAAGAGTATGGAGAGATCAAAATTACAGCAAGACATTTGCAAAATAGTTAATAATAATAAAACTTCAACCCTAGTAAAGGTTTCCCCTTAACATTAAGTCTAGTCAAGTCCGACTCTGGGGGGTGGCACTCGTCTCCATTTCTAAGCCGAAGAGCCAGCGTTGTCCATAGACACCTCCAAGGTCATGTGGCCAGCATGACTGCACAGTGCACCATTACCTTCCAGTAGAAGCAGTACCTATTGATTTACTCGCATTTGCATGTTTCAAACTGCTACTTTAGCAGAAGTTGGGCCTAACTCACCACTGGCCTTTCGGTCACCAAGTTTAGCAACTCAGCAATTTAACCTGCTGCTCAACCCTAATGGTTTTTCTAAAAACTATTTTGAAGGCATCACTATGTTTAAAAAAGCAAGTGGGAAAGGACAAGCGGTTGCACTTGTTTTACCAAATTCTTACAGGAATTGCTGCTTGTGGAGCCCCCAATGGAGCAGCGGGTAAAACCTCTCAGCTGCTGAACTTGCTGACCAAAAGCATTTTGAATCTGTTAGCCCCAGTTTCTGACAACCTAGCAGCTTGAAAACATGCAAATGTGAGTAGATCAATAGATATCACTCTGACGAGAAGGTAACGGCGCTCAGTGCAGTCATGCTGGCCACATGACCTAGGAGGTGTCTGTGAACAATGCCTGCTCTTCGGCTTAGAAATGGAAATGAGCACCACCCCACAGAGTTGGACATGACTAGACTTAATGTCAAGGGGAAATCTTTACCTTTTAATTTCAAATGTGGCAGTACAAGCTAAGGCTGAGGAAACTTTCTAAGACAGGTGTGAGCAAGCTTGGGCCCTCCAGGTGTTTTGGACTCCAACTCCCACCATTCCTCACAGCCTCAGGCCCCTTCCTTTTCCCCCCTCAGCCGCTTAAGCGGCTGAGGGGGGAAAAGGAAGGAGCCTGAGGCTGTCAGGAATGGTGGGAGTTGGAGTCCAAAACACCTGGAGGGCCCAAGCTTGCCCAAGCCTCATCTACACTGCAGAATGTATGCAGTTTGACTCCACTTTAACTGTCATGGCTCAATGCTATGGAATCCTGAGCTCTCTAGTTTGGTGAGGCACCAGCACTTTATAGCAGACAACTCCCAGGAGCATAGAGTCCCCGCAAGTCAAAGTGGTGTCAAACTGGGTTCACCCCAGCGTGTACAACTCTCGCCCCACTCCCCTCTCGTGCCCCCAACTCACAGCTCCATTCCCCCACTGCACATGCGCAGTGCGTCGGCTGCGCCTTCTCTCCAGCAGTCGGCCTCGAACGAGGAGGCAGCTCCCGCATCCCAACTACACTCCGTGGCAGCCTCGGAGACTTCCGCAAACGTCACCCGGCTAAAAAGCCCCGCCCACTCCGAGACCGCCAGGAGTCAAAGCGGCTCTGCGCCTGCGCGCTGCAGGCAATGCTTTCCATCAGGGAGGCTGGGACGGCGGAAGGAATGCACGCGACTCCAGAGGGAGGCTTGTGTGTTCTGTTGCCTAGGTGACAGGAAAAGAAGGCGTCCCGCTCCTGCAGGGAATCCTGGGGAGCCCCCGGTGGCGCAGTGGTTAAACCTCTGTGCCGGCAGGACTGAAGACCGACAGGTCGCGGGTTCGAATCCGGGGAGAGGCGGATGAGCTCCCTCTTATCAACTCTAGCTCCTCATGCGGGGACATGAGAGAAGACTCCCACAAGGATGATAAAATCAAATCATCCGAGCGTCCCCTGGGCAGCGTCTTGGCAGACATTCTCTCACACCAGAAGCGACTTGCAGTTTCTCAAGCTCCCATTATTTCATAACACTGACCCATGGCAGGGAAAGTGGTGTACAACTGCATTAATTTTCTAGTGTAGATGCACTCACAACAGCCTCTGGTTGCATTGAGATGTCTCCAGACCACTTACCATGGTTCAATGCTATGCTGCCATGGTTCAATGCTATGCAATCATGAGAGTTGTAGTTTTACAAGTGCTTTAGGGCCTCACAATCTCTGAGGACGCTTGCCATAGAAACGT
Organism: Anolis sagrei; assembly: GCF_037176765.1. Classification (NCBI taxonomy): domain Eukaryota; kingdom Metazoa; phylum Chordata; class Lepidosauria; order Squamata; family Anolidae; genus Anolis; species Anolis sagrei. Next base: position 68,884,350 of record NC_090021.1, read on the forward strand.
CAGGAGATAATGCCTCTAGAACATGGCCATACATGGCCATACAGCCCGAAAAAAACTACAACAACCCTATAGAAAAAATGTCTGAGACACAGTGTATGGCTATGATTCCCCTAGGCAGGAAGCAGCCAGGCTTTGAAGCTGCAAGGCCATTCTGTGCTAATCAAGATGGCCAGTTGCAACATTCACACTTGCCTCAAGCAGACAAGTTCTTTCTCCCAACCTGCACATTCCACAGATATATAAACATCACTTGCCTAGTTTCCAGACCTCACAACCTCTGAGGATACCTGCCATAGATGTGGGTGAAATGCCAGGAGAGAATGCTTCTGGAACATGGCCGTACAGCCCAGAAAACTCACAGCAACCTAGCTATTCCGGCCATGAAGCCAGGGCCAGCTAACACCTTATAACAAAGGATCCCCCAAGCAGGAATCAGCCAGTCTTTGAAGCTGCAAGGCCATTCAATGCTAGTCAAGTGGCCAGTTGTAACATTCATGCTTGCCTGATGCTGTTGGAAATTGTGGGAGTTGAAGTCCAAACCACCTGGAAGGCCCAAGTTTGCCCATGCCTGGTCTACACTGACCATATAATGTAATTCAAACTGATTTGCCTTTAGGTCCCTGGAAAATATAGGAAATGGACACTTTCTTCCAGTTCAGTTTATTTGTGATTCAATTTCTCTATGACTTTTGCTTAAGACAGGAGTGAGGAAAGAGCATTCCTTCCTGTGTCTTAAGTGTTGCTGGACTGTGCTTCCCATCAACCCTAAGTAGCCTAGGCAAAAATCAGAAATAGTGGGATTTGTAGTGTAACAACATCAGGAAATAAAGCCCGACTGCTCATTGGAGGGAAGGATATTAGAGGCCAAAATGAAGTATTTTGCCCACATAATGAGAAGACAGGAAAGCTTAGAGAAGACAATTATGCTGGGAAAAATGGAAGAAAAAGAAAGGGGCCAACCAAGGGCAAGATGGATGGATGGTATCCTTGAAGTGACTGGACTGACCTTGAAGGAGCTGGGGGTGGTGACGGCCAAAAGAGAGCTCTGGCGTGGGCTGGTCCATGAGGTCACAAAGAGTCGGAAATGACTGAACGAATGAACAACAACAAGTATAACAACAATTCTGGAGGCCAAACCTAGTTTCACTTTATGATTTAAGACCCCTTCTACACTGCCCTATAAAATCCAGAGTATCTGCTTTAAACTGGATTAGATGGCAATATAGACTCATATAATCCAGTTCAAAGCAGACAATGTGGATTCTCTGCTTTGATAATATGGATTATTTGACAGTGTTTATTGGTCTAAGATGACAAGCAAAGCTTCTCACTGAAGAAGTAATATTTCTATGGGATTTAGAAGAGTTGGGGTTCATCTAATATTTCAAGAAAAGGATTTGAAAAAGTGACTCTATGGACCTGCATTACAAAGGAAAATAAAACTATTCTCAGACTTTAGTCAGTGTAATCTCTATGTAAACTACCTATTAATTCTTGTATTAGTTGACCTGGGTTCTAGTTTTGCTAAACTGTAAAAAGAATAAATTCCAAAGTGCCATTCATCTCAATAGAGAAATAGCTGAACAACCCTAAATAGAGTTAGAGGATGGCGGTGGAAGAAATTCACAGCTATTTCCCCATCTTTTAACAAAATCCTTTTAGTAATCATCGGTTGAAAGCCTGCTTCCCAAGAACTACACCAGATAGGCCTTTTGAGACAAGGCTGCCTTCCATCACCAACAGCCACGTTGAAATGGAAACCATTTTCACCATGATATTATTAAAACAAAAAACAGAAATGCATTCAAAAAGAGACCCATCATCACTCAATTTCCTCCCCCCCCCCTCCCCTATTGCACCAAGGAGGAGAAACTAATGAGAAATTGGAAAGAATGAGAAAGCCTCGCTTTACCAATGACTCCTCAACTGTTTACTCCTAAGAAGATCCATTGGTGACTATGATATTGCTCCTCAGTTGGCTGTTGCCACTGGATAAATAATAAATTTTGTCTTGCTGTTGTTGGTTTCACATTCTGTCAGGTGTCAGCAACCGGAGTTTTGGACTACCAAGAATTCAAATTCCACACAAAATTAGAAATAAAGAGTCTGATGCAAGTTCTATTATCATCATAATAGTTAGGAGCTCTGGGTGGTGCAGTGGATTAAACCCTTGTGCCAGCAGGACTGCTGATTGATAGGTCAGTGATTTGAATCAGGGGAGAGCGAGTTGAGCTCCCTCTGTCAGCTCCAGCTCCCCATGTGGGAACACGAGAGAAACCACCTATAAGAATGGTAAAACATCAAACATCTAGGTGTTCCCTGGGCAACGTCCTTGTAGATGGCCAATTCTCTCACACCAGAAGCAACTTGAGGTATCTCAAGTCACTCCTGACATGGTAAATAAAAAATAAAACAGTTATTGTTATATTGATTTTTTGTTGCTACATATGATGATGATGGTGAGGATGAGGATGATGGTGACTGGTGCTCGCTGGAATAGGCAAAGGTCTCCGTCTTTCACTCTCCCACTTTCTCTCTTAGGGCCCTTCCAGATAGGCCCTACATCCTAGGATCTGTTCCGAGGTTTTCTGTTTATCCCAGATTATTTGGCAGTGTGGATTCATATAATCCAGTTTAAAGCAGGAAACCATGGGTCGGATCCTGGGATATAGGGCCAGTTTGGAAGGGCCCTTAGCCCAGTGGTTCTCAACCTGTGGGTCCCCAGGTGTTTTGGCCTACAACTCCCAGAAATCACAGTCAGTTTACCATCTGCTAGGATTTCTGGGAGTTGAAGGCCACAGGTTGAGAACCACTGCCTTAGACTCAAGGAAGGAAGAACAAATCCTTCTTCGGGCCTGTTGATGATTGATGGTGGTGGTGGTGACAGTTTGTTCCCTGCAACAGGCAGAGGCTCCTTCCTCTCCCTTCTCTTTTCCTTTCCTATCCTCATCCTCCTCAGCCTTCCCCCCCCCCTTTCTCTGAAGCCAAAGAATGAAGCCAGAGCGAGCAAAAGCCCCCTCGCCCTTCTGCTCTACCTCTCCTACCTGTAGTAGCGCTCCTCCTTGTAGGGAGTGAGGTCCTCCTTGATCTCCTTGTAGGTCTCCCGGAGCCGCTTGCAGATGTGCTTGAGCTCGCCGCAGAGCGGGTTCTCGAAGGCGGGGTAGTCCGCCTCCATGCCGCAGCCCGACATGGGCCCCGCCGCCCGGGAAGGCCTGCCTCGCTTAGGAAGAGGAAGAAGAGGAAAAGGCCTGGCGCCTCCACTGCCCTCGCCCCGCCATGGCCCACGACGGGGAAGAAAAGACCCAGGGAGAGTGGGATGCGGCTGTTGGGCGAAGGAAGGAAGGAGGGGAAGAAAGAGGGAGGAAGGAGGGAAAGAGAGAGCGGGAGGACGGAGAGAAAGGAAGGAGAGAGGGAGGAAAAGGTGTAGAAGGAGGGAGCGGGGAGAGGGGGGAAAGAATGGATGGAAGGAAAGAAGAAAGAAAAAGGAGAGAGGAAGGGGAAGGAAGGAAGGAGAAGGAAGAGGGAGGAAGGCAGGAAGGTAAGGAGGGAGGGAAAGAGGGAGCGGGAGGATGGAGAGAAGGAGGAAGGAAAGAGAAAGGAAGGAGGGAGGAAAGAAAGGGGGTAGAAGGAGAGAGCTGGGAAAGGGAGGAAAGGATGGGTGGAAGGAAAGAAGAAAGAAAAAGGAGATAGGAAGGGGAAGGAAAGAGGAGAAGGAAGAGGAAGGGAGGAAAGAGGGAGGAAAGGATGGGTGGAAGGAAGGAAAGAGGAAAGAGAAAGGAGAGAGGGAAGGGAAGGAAGGCAGGAGGGGAAGGAAGAAGGAAGAAAGAGGATGGTAGGGAGGGAAAGAGGGAGCGAGAGGATGGAGAGAAGGAAGGAGGAAGGAAAGATAGAAGGAGGGAGAGAAGGAAGGGAAGGTGTAGAAGGAGAGAGCGGGGAGAGAAGGAAAGGATGGATGAAAGGAAGGAGAAAATAGAAAGGAGAGAGAGGGGGGAAGAAGGGAAAGAGGGAGATCAAGAAGGAAGGAATGAAGGGAGAGAGACAAGGAGCGAGGGAAGGAAGGACCCCAACAGTAACTCCCGAGGGTGGCCCTAAGGCTCCCACAGCCTTCCAGGGAAGCTTGCCAGGCGCAAATGCTCCTCCCGCTCCTCCCTCTTCTCTCTCCGCCTGTTTCCGGCGGGAGTGGACAGAGATCAGCACCAAGGACAGCGCCGCGCTTCCTCCCTCCCTCCCTGCCTCCCTCCCTCCCCCGCGCAAAATGGCTTTGGCTCCGCCTTAGTGCTGGGGTCCCCGTGACGTCCCACCCAGGGCCTCCCCTTCGCCGAGCAGCAGGGACTTGCCTATGCTTCTTCCAAGCCAATTCTGGCTCCTGGCGACCCTAAAGAGAACCCGTCCCTGGGAGTTCTTGATGGGACTTGCTCAGAAAGGCCTTCTTTTGCCTTTCTCTCAGGATACACGAAATGGCACTCTTCCATTATCCGGGCGAGGCCAGGAGAGGGCGCTAGAGCAGGCACGGGCAAACTTCGGCCTTCCCTCTGGGTGTTTTGGACTTCCGCTCCCACCATTCCTAATAGCCTCGGGCCCCTTTCTTTCCCCCCTCAGGAAAGGACCTGAGGCTGTTAGGAACTGTGGGAGTTGAAGTCCAAAACACCCAGAGGGTCAATGTTTGCCCATGGCTGCAATAGAGATAGAAAGATAGTCAAGTCAATTTTGCCGGTGGAGGTGGGTAGAAAAAATTAGTTCTAGTTGTGTCCAACTCTGGGGGTGGTGCTCATCTCCATTTTTAATCCGAAGAGCTGGGGTTGTCCGAAGACACCTCCTAGGTCATGTGGCCGGCATGACTGCATGGAGAACCGTTACCTTCCTGCAGGAGTAGTACCTATTGATCCTGTTCCTATTTAATTGCTCTGTTTCCATGATATCTCCTGTTCCATTTATGTTCCTATCCACCTTATTGAACTATTTACCTTTTAATCAATTCATATGTTGGCCTCCTTCCGCACTCCAAAATTTTGTTGCTGTTGCTTGATACTTGTTTATTACTGTTATGCTGTTTTGTGTCATTTTAATTTGTAACTTGCTGTTGCTTTGCTTTTAATTGTAATTCTAATTTTAATTCCAGACAATTTCACCCTATGTATGTCTGGAAGCTCTGTCAAACTGGCTACATGCTAGCAGACTGAAGGTGAACCCGGCGAAGACTGAGATTCTCTGGCATGGCCGCCCGGCAGGTCTGACTCCTCCATTACCCACCTTCGATGGTGCCGCCCTATCTCCATCGACCACTGTTAAGAGCTTAGGTGTCATCCTGGATTCACAGCTGACAATGGAACCTCAGGTCGCTGCTGCCAGCAAACAGGCCTTTTTCCATCTATGACAAGCGAGGCAACTGGCACCCAACCTATCTGACGAGGCTCTGGCAACTGTCATCCATGCCACAGTCATGTCTAGGCTGGACTATTGCAACGGCCTGTATGTGGACCTTCCGATGTCTATGACCCGCAAGCTTCGTACTGTTCAGAATGCGGCAGCCAGGTTACTCACAAGAACACCCATGAAATGCCAAATAACACCAGTGCTACAACATTTACATTGGCTTCAAACGGAGTACCGTGGCCTGCATAAGAGGCTAGTTTTGACCTTTAAAACTCTTTACTGCCAGGGTCCATCGTACCTTAGGGACCACCTCTCCTTCTCCCATCATCGGAGGTTGCAACGACCAGCCCAATGTGACTTACTCCATATACCGGGTCCTAGAGAAGTGCACTTGGAAAGGACCAGACGCAGGGCTTTTTGTATTTCTGCCCCTGCCTTATGGAATTCCTTGCCGCCCTACATGAGAGCCATGCGTGACTTAGGGTCTTTTACTCTCACACTTAAGACCTGGCTTTTTACTAGAGCATTTGATCTCTGTTAATTTTTATTTTTGTATGTATGTATTTTATCTTTTATAATTTAGCTATAAATCGCCTAAAGCATTCTCGGATGGAGGGCAATTAATAAGTTATTAAATGATGATGATGATGATGTATGTTGTCTGGGCTTGGCCCCATGTAAACCGCCCCAAGTCCCCTTGGGGAGATGGAGGCGGGGTAGAAAAATAAAGTTCTTCTATTGATCTACTCACATTTGCTTGTTTTTGAACTTCTAGGTTGGCAGAAGCTGGGGCTAACAGCAGGAGCTCACACCACGCCCCGAATTAGAACCGCCAACCTTTTGGTTAGCAAGTTCAGCAGTTTAACCTGCTGCTCAAACCTAATGGGCCTTCTAAAAATTATTTTGAAGGCATCAATATGTTTAAACAAACAAGTGAGAAAGGACAAGCAGTTGCACTTGCTTTACCAAATTTGTACAGGAATTGCTGTTTGTGGAGCCCCGTGGCGCAGTGGGTTAAACCGCTGAGCTGATGAACTTTCTGACCGAAAGGTCAGCAGTTCGAATCCAGGGAGTGGGGTGAGCTCCAGGCGTGTCGGACTCTGTGGAGTGGTGCTCATCTCCATTTCTAAGCCAAAGAGCCATTACCTTCCTGCAGAAGCAATACCTATTGATCTACCCAAACTGTTAGGTTGGCAGAAGGAGGGTGGGTAGAAGGAGGAAAACATTTTCCCCGTTTTCCTGTTATTCCCCCCACCCATGTTCCCATCATGGAAACAACCCTCCTTCATGAAATAGGAAGTGGGAATAACCAGTGAAAACAGGGTGAAATGGTTTTCCTCCATTAACCCCCCCCCCCCCCCCGGTAAAAGATACTATTCTTCTTTCTCTAGCACCCCTTTGTGGCCCCTGCCTGGATAATGGAACAGTATTCACAAAATTTATACATGAGCTGTCAAATGTAAAACACATTTGAAGACCTATCTCTTCTGACAGGCCGACCTAGCCAGTTTTAATCACAAATTTAAACTTGTATCTGAATCTTTGTTCTGGGTATTTTAATATGTATTTTGTAGAAATATATTTTAGACCCTTGGGGTGTAGCGGGTTAAACTGCTGAGCTGCTGAACTTGCTGGTTCAAATCCGGGGTTTGCTGTTAGCTCTAGCTTCTGCCAACCTAGCAGTTTGAAAAAATGCAAATGTGAGTAGATCAATAGGTACCGCTTCTACAGGAAGGTAACGGCACTCCATGCAGTCATGCTGGCCGCATGACCTTGGAGGTGTTTATGGACAATGCTGGCTCTTTGGCTTAGAACTGGAGATGAGCACCCCCCACCCCCCCAGTCGGGCACGACTAAACTGAAAGTCTAGGGGAAACCTTTACCTTTACAAATATATTTTAATATGTGTATTTTGCAGAATGTGTTTAGATGATTGTGTGTTTTTAGCAATGTTGTAATCAGCCTCGAGCCACGAGGAAAGGCAGGTAAGAAATGTTGGAAATAGCAACCTTCTTCTCAACCCGAGGGGGACTCAGAGTGGTTTACAGATGGCCACTTCAGTACCACACTGTAATACAATGTAACTGTTAAAAACTGTTAAAACCATGTACCTAAATTTGTGGCTGTTTTTCATGTTGCTACATATAAATTCTGTGTTGCACTATTCCTGAATGCCTGACCCCAGAGCCAGGTCTTAACTTTTGTTTCTAAAGACAAGGAGGGGACCAATCTAATATTGTTGGGGAGGGAGTTCCATAGTGAAGGGGCCACCACTGAGAAGACACTGTCTCTCGTCCACCCCAATCACACTTGCAAAGGGGGTGGGACCGAGAGCAGGGTGTCCCCAGCTGATCTTAATGCTCTAGCTGGTTCATAGAGGGTTACATTCGGATGTTATATAACCATGTATCTGGAATGTATAGATACATCAGAACATCTTTGATTTACTGCCTAGAGCTTCTACAAATCCACCCTCCATTTACTTCCAGTGGAAATGAACCAAAGCAGGGCTTTTGGGGGATTCCAGTGACAGGTTTACCTAAACCTCAGCTGGTTCCATTTTAAAAAAGAAACGGTGGATATCCAAATACATTGTACCAAGTACATGAGTTGTTGTGAAATGGAAGTGTAATAATCATGCAACTCAGCCATTATTTATATTCATGAGGATTTTGTGAATGATCAGGAAACACAAATCCAATTCATAGACTTCCATTAAATAGCCAGGCAAAACTTGAGGGTTATCCAAATGATTGTAATGGAATATTATAAACACAAGTGTCTGGGTCAAAAATCCTGCTGTGTCAATTTCAGAAGGTGCAATCAGTGGAGAGAGGAATGAACAATGGAAACCTGGATGAGAGTAACACTAGCTGTTGTGAACATTAAGGTTTAAAAATCCCGACATGTTTAATAATAGGCAAAATACCAGAACCGACTTATAGTTTGCAAAAAATTTAATAAGCAACACCTGGACAAGTCTTACAATTCCAATTCATCAAGGAAAATAGGGCAACTGATCGAATCTCAATCATGTAGACAGTCAAAAGTTTGGAAAAAACACATTATTGAAGGGGAACCACTTAATGCTTTCTAGGAACCTTCTGCACAATCTATTACATAGGGCACATAACAGGAGAGGAAGGTCATGGGAAGGGTCATAATTACAAAGAAAACCCAGGTTTCAATGGCGTATTTCTTCAAAAAATAATCCATAGTGTTTAAAAGGCCATTTAAAAATATTGTAGGTATGGACCAGTCACTGGAGAAGTGTACCATTTTCTCTGCAGAACCAAGAGCATCATGCAGGTTTGGCATGGTTAGGAAACCCATGCATCTGAGCATATAGATTCTTGAACTTAAAAGAAAATCCCAACTCAAAACAGAACTAAAAACAACCTTGAAATAACAATACAAATTCCCAAAAGTAATAAATCAATAAACAAAAACCAAAGTTTACAGTACGCAAAAGATGCATTTATAAACAAATGCAATTTTGGGGGGAAGGGGAAATGACCCTTTTCCAATAAAGATTACAATGCCTTTTTCAACCAAACATATCCCCATGCAATTCCACAACAATACAAAAATTGTATCTACAACAAACAGCAAGATCTTTAAAAACTTCCTGCAAATAATGTACAGGAGAGAATACAACATAAACAAAGAAGAAAGAAGAAAAAGAGGTGGCCAAATTGTGACAGAAAGAAAAAGAAAAAGGAAAACTTATAGGCCTAAAAAAGGAACTTTAAACAATAATGGTGGAAATTATGGCATGAGCTCATTGAGCACTATTTTAACAAAACACTTGAAATACAAGTATGTCTGTTTTTTTAATTTTCCAGTTTTTTTCTTCATTTTAACACATTACTTGAAAGCCTCCTTTAGACAACCATTTATGAGACAGAGCAAACATTCAATAAGACAAAATCTTCCCAACTCTTCTAAAAACTTTTAAGTCAGAGACAGTGCTTTGCATGTCACATATTGGATTACAAACACATTATCCTTACTGAAAAGGTAAGAATCAGATCCTGCCTCTCTGTATCCCAATAATCTGAAAGTGCGGGGAAACCTAAGTTTGGTTTTACACCATGTATAGAAGGATCTTGAGAAAGCAGGGGAATCCATGAGATATATCCTACCTGCACAAGATGCTACATTCTCTTCCCTGTACAGCTTATTCATGTATATCCCACTCATGTACAATTCAAGTTTGGGAAGGTTTCCATTTTGATCACAACTCCAGAATCTCCCAGCCAGCACAAAGAATCCAAATCACAGGGTTTTTCTGAAGCTCTATTTAGATCACATCTGTCCTTCAAGGTAGCTCAGGATATTTGCAATAAGGTCCTCAAGGACTTAATTCTGCTTCACTTCAGCCCAGTTGCTGTGTCATGTACCTTCATGCTACAGCCTTGGGCTGACAAATGACCAGCTGATCTAGTCAACCACTGAAGTGGTCAACTAGCTAAGATCATTCCATTGTAGCTCAGAATGCTTCCTAATAGGTGGTGTATGGATTAGTCTCCAGAAGGACTGGATACCTGAATCCAAGGAAATGCATTTCAGACTGGGAAACAACCTTTCTCTCACAGATTACTGAGCTGCAGTCCATGACTGAAATGTTTAATGCCAACAATGAATATGGCCTAACAGTCTTTCTGTTTTGTCTTTTTACTTGGTGGAGTTGGTTCTGCTTTCCATTTCACAAACACATAAAAAACAAACCACAGTACCACAAGGCTTTATTTTCTCTACATCTTCCAAGACTTTCCTCTAAATGAAATACTGACCACTGGGCCCAGCTCATCTGTTCTTGGGGTTTTTCCTAAATATTAATATTGAGTTTATGAAAACGACGAGTATTCAACAATTAACAGTATACCGGGCAACGTCTCACAGGCATGAAAGCAGAAAGAGGGCCACAAAGTTCATTACAATCTTGTAACAGGAGATGGAGCAAAACTCCTTTTCCTGGTCAGCGGTCTGTGCAAACCCATCAAATGATTCAAATTTCTCTTGTAGAACTGGAATCTGTAGTTCAACATTTTTGTTAGTTGTAGAATTGGGCACTTTTTAAAGTGATCATCTGTCTACAGAACAAAACTTGATCAGTATCTTTTCATGTTTTCACATTAGTTTGAGTGCATGATAATAGAGTTCTAGGCACTACTTTTGTGCATACATGGTATGAGGGACAGCATATCTTCCAGTGATCTTCTTCTGCATCAGTAAGCCCTAATGGGCAAACTTAATAGGCAAGCCTACTGTATGGTGCCCTGGCCCTGGTTCTAACTTTTTCCCACTTGCAAGTCTCAGGAGTGATACTAGGTCAGGGGCAGTGTGGAAAATGAGTGCTTATATCCAGATGCTTTTTAATGCCTGGAGTACCAGATCATCATTTTAGCCTGCCAAGTCACTGGTACATGTCCAAGGATGCCAAGTGTGAACACACTGATGGTTCTCCCTGTATTTTATTTCGCACCATTTTGGAAGAACCGTTTGTGTTATTAAAATGAATGTTGTCTAGTGTTGCTAAACACCACAGCTTCACATCCACTTCACATTTACAGGTGTTTAAATTTGAAACTCTATTCAATATCTTGTCTTTCCTTTTACTATCTGCCACTATAATTTTCTCTTCCATCCTTTTTTCATTCCTATTGTTAAGGAAACCAGTTGGGATTCCCAGTTTCTTTCTTATGTGTCAAACAATGCTTTCTAACTTGTTTATCCAGATGCTTTTGCACATCAATCCCAGAAACTCTTGGCAGCATGGCCAATGGGGAGTCATTCTGACTGCTGTAGCCCACAAATTGGTAAACAGTTGTGTCGAACCTTTTTAGGCTGCCCAGTTGTGAGAGTAGGGGATGGGATTGCAGGAGATGACCACACAGATATCAAAAAAGGGCACAGTGCTGCAGGAAATGGCAAGACAGAGTGTCGACAGGGGGTATTAAATTGTTTAACTTTTCACAATGTGCTTTTAACACATCAGCTTAATACGTGTTAGTCAGCACAGTTTCCATACTCCCCTAGTGTAAAGCCTGTATAGGGACAGTGAGAAACAATTCCAAGAAGATATGTGAAGTGAGGATTTTTATTTTGCACATATCCGTTTGGGTGCTGACAAATCATTTTCAGCTGGACAAAATAAAAAAATAACGACAAAATATTCCAAATATTGGAGAGGATGGGTAAAAATCAAGGATTTCTCTTCAGTGTACTAGAGTTTCTATTCTAATTTAGCCTGACCTCATCTGTGCGGTAATGCAATTTAAGAAAGATATTGATGAGCAGGAACAAGATCAGAAGGAGGTTACCAAAATGGTCTGGAAATCAGGTCCTATAAGTAATGCCTGAGAGACGTGGATATACAGGGTGTCCATAAAGTCTCTTTACCATTTAAATGTTAAAGAGACTTTATAGACACCCTGTATTTGGCTGGAAGAAGTGAAGACAGAGAGATGTTTTCTATCATTAAATCGCTTGCTGATAACAATCTGTTTGGCACAGTAGATCACCCATGGGGTCACTTTGTCTTGTGTTGGAGCACCTGTAATTTAAGCTGTACAGAAAAAAAGTGATAATATAAAGTGGAGAAAGAGATGTTGTTGTTGTATGGTTTTGTTAATTGTATGGTTTTGTTAATATCTTTTTTAAAAATAGCAGCAACAGAGAAATGCTAGAGCTTGAAGGTTTAGTTTTGGGGGCTAAGGCTCCTAGCATCTGCCAGTCAGCATGATTTTGCCAGTCTCTGAAAAATTTGGATTGTTGGTTGCAACTCCACAGGGACAATGCTGCATTGCACTGCAAGACAGTCCTTGTGAGATTGCCTCATCTGGTTCAGAGTAACCAAATATCCTGTTTGCCTCCTAAATATGCATTCCTCAAAGCATTCTGGAAGCATCTCAGTAGTGTATGGCTTCCGAGTGGAATCAACACTGACCTGGTTTCAGGTTCTTGGGTACATTGTAATTCAAGGATGGAGTTGGCATTGGGCAAATAATTCAGTAACCTGAGAACTGTAGCTTCCAGCCCTTAAGGCTCTGAAAATGGGCCCAAAGGTATTAAAGTAAGAACAGATGTAAGCTTAGAAGCTAGAAGTATATCAAAAGGTGAATAAGATTTACAAATATCAGTGCTTCCTATGCATCTCCGTATTAACAGAATCAACTGTATGTTAAACCATTAAGTCTATATTTATGTTATAATTGTCACAGAATGTATTTTTTCCTGGATCAAAGTTTGGAATATGAAATTTGAATTCTGTGACTTCATTCAGTCTGTACATGCTCTTGTTTGCCAACAGATTTTCTGCTGGAGACAACTGAGCAAAACAATAACCTGTTAACAATCACCAGCCTATAGCTCTAAAGTTTTGTTTGATAATGTTTTAAAATACAAAATATGGTGAATATCCTCCGCTGAAGAAAGAAAAATTGCTGAATAACATCACAACCTTCACAGCAATTGAAGTGTTTAAATGTTCTCCCTGGCCAAGGATATTGGCTACATGGTGTGAGAAATCACTCATGTGGAATTCATTTCAGTTTGCACACACTCACTGATAACGCAAGCTCCAGCTCCAAATCAGGAAAATACAGAAGCATAATGGGTTTATCAAACAGTTTTGTTCTCTCTTCAAACCACATCTTCTGAAATACCTGTCACGGCCTCTGACACATAATGGAGAGTTCATCAGGTAGAAACAGTCTCTCTGACTACATAAAGTTGATTAAAGAAACCATTATGTTCCCCATCAGTTTGGGCTTTCAATCTGTTTTCTGGAGCATTGCCCACTTCAATTTATAGCCAAAGAAGGCATGTTCTGACTACAGAATAGCAAGCGTTCACCAACTCTTTCTTTGCTCAATTAGTAGGATGCCAGAATCAATGGGACTTGAATCAGGAACTTTCTGGCACCCTTGGTTGCGAACAAGAATCTTTAGAAAACAAGAAATATTAGGAGCATGGCTCAATTTCCAGCAATCTATTGAGATCCTCTCTGACCAATCCTGGCTATATAACCTTGTGGACTCTGGAATGGACAAATGCTGGCTTTGGCCTTGCCCAGCTGGTCATCTCTACTCCAACCAATATTTGCACTCTGTCTTTTATCATACATCTTCCCTTCTCCAGACACTAAGACCTTCAGATTCAGCTTCCTCCAGTGAAACTCAGACTATTCTAACTGTCCTTATCACCATCTGCTTTTATGCATTCACTCATAAACTGTGCAGCTTCTTGCCAATGCTGCCTTACATACATACCTATTAGATCTTAGCCCATCCTGAAAGCAAGATATGACTATACAAACTAAGTCCAATTCTTGACAAAGACAAGTAATGCTTCAGCATATAGGCCCTTTCAGACTACACCAGTGGTTCTCTACCTATGGGTCCCCAGATGTTTTGGCCTTCAACTCCCAGAAATCCTAACAGCTGGTAAACTGGCTGGGATTTCTGGGAGTTGTAGGCCAAAACACCTGGGGACCCACAGGTTGGGAACCACTCCACTACATAGTCACAGCACTTTGATTCTACTCTGACTGGCTGGACCCTTTATAATCCCAGTGTTTGTAGTTTGGTGAAGAACAAGGGCTCTCTGGTGAGGAATCTAGATGCCCTTTTCTAAAAGAAGAAATCCCAGACTTCCACAGGATGGAACCACAGCAGTTGAAGTGGAATCATAACACTATAGCTGCATATTGTGAAGAGGTCTTGTATCCATGTCATCACCAATTAACATTATAATGTTGCAAAGCTCACCATACATCTTTAATTGTTCAGAGGGTGCACTGTTCTTCAGATTTAAACATTATGAAGTGAAGATCAGTTGTTGTGGCTGTGGTGTAGTTGTTATAACTACACAAAGCTCTGGAAAGCTATTGTTTTGACTACAATGCCCAGAATCCTCCAAATAACTTTTCTAAGCTCTGGTCACAATTTTTTTATCCTACGTATCTGAATAAAAAGCAGAATAAGTATTTTAAACCAACATGTTTGCTTCATCGCATTTCCCCTGCCCAATTTGCTAGTGGCTGGTACAGGCTCATAACCCAAGTCATAGAGGGAAGGGAAGGGAAGGGAAGGAAAAAGATAGAAAGAGGTCGTCTTTTTTCAAAACACCAAGGTAACAACATTGTTTTTTTTCTCTCTCCTTTGAATGATATTTTAAGAACAAAATATGAAATTCCCAAAAACTTCCATGGTGCCTACTGTGATCCATTTCCAAAGAATAAACATATGTCTTCAAGTATGGGTTTTGTTTGTTTTTTTTGCTATTTACCTATTGATGTACAAAGTGATCTGGGGGGATTATGTTCCCTGCTTTAAAAAAAACAGTATGATATAAGGCAATCTATAAAAGAATGCACAAAATGCAAAAAAGAAGGGCAGTCTTTTAAAGTCCCTCTATTGGCTTACATTAGCTACTTTTTGCGGCAAACACAGAAGAACCATCACAACAAGCCAAAAGCTACATTTCCCAACAGAACACAGAATAGCTCTCATTCTTCGCTCGTCCTGAAAAACCAGCACACTGTTGAGTCAAAGAAAATAAATCCCACATCAAAGGAGCCCCACACTATCCCCATTAATGTTTGAAGTTGATGCCCTTCTTGGGGCATTCGGAGACTTTTTTTTTTCCAGTTGCACTTCCTTCTTCACTCCCAGACTCCTTTGTACACCGCTGCCAGACCACCTCCTGGGCTGGCCCTTACGAGAAAGATTATTATGTGTTTTCCCCTCTTTTTGCTCTTTCTTTTTTCATTTGAGGCGCTGAGTCACATTTGCTAGAGCTACTGCAAAGGCCTGCACCGCTGAAAATGGATACTGGAAGTCCAAAATATAAGCGTTGCCATCAATCCTCCCAAACTGCATGACCTGAGGGACAAAATCGTGGAAGGAGAAAAAGAAAAGAAGCAGATAAAAACATTAATAAAAACAAATAAGAACTAAAAAATGTTAAAGAGAATGTGGATTATTATAAGGATGAGAAGCTTACAATCTTTTGCATCATACTGAGAATTAACACTTCAATATGATAAGAGGTTGCAATCAAGTCAGTGAGGCCATCAGAAAGAAAGGATGTTTCCCCTGCAATATTTGGGGGGGGGGGGGGTTGTGCCAAAGTTAGTCTATAAAGGCCTAAACGGTTCTGGCCCAACTTACCTGTCTGAATGCATCTGCTACTATGAACCCACTAGGACGTTAAGATCAACTAGGGAGCCCTGCCCTCGGTCCCACTTGCATCACAAGTACGTCTGACGAGAACGAGAGACAGGGCCTTCTCAGTGGTGGCCCCTTGGCTGTGGAACAGCCTTCCTACAGAAACTAGATCGGCCCCCTCCCTATTAGCATTTTGGAGGAAAGTGAAGACCTGGTTATTCGAACAGGCATTTGAATAATCAGTGTATTGAATATAGGAATATGGAACAACGGATTATGAGATTGGATCTTGATTCTACCTATGAGACGCTAATGAGATGTTATCGTTTAATTGATTGTTTATTATGTCATTGTTTTAATTGTTTTTTAACTGTTTTTATGATGTTGAGCATTGAATTTTGCTATTGTTAACCGCTTTTAGTCGCCCAAGGGCGAGAAAAGCGGCATATAAATGAAGTAAATAAATAAATAAATAAATAATAGAGCTAGGAGCAGTCACTTTTTGGACAACAACGTCCTGAATTCCATGGCCATGGAAGTTATAGTGTAAAAAGTAACTTTTCTCAGCTCTTAATATGTAGGACTGCTCTGAAAGGGTGAGCACTGGAGACTTGATGTGATTAAGAAATTTTTTTTTAATAAATTTCCAAAGATATTTTTCTTTCACACACTTCTCATCTGGATAAAACTGAAGCATACACTTCTCACCCATTCACTCAAATCTTCACACACTCTTCCTGCCAAACAGTGTCAAGAAGTCTTTGTGGAAGGGACTAAATCTAACAATTAGAATTGAAAGCTAGCTTTGTTTTGCAAAGCTAGTTTTAAAAAGTGCTATCTGCTTTAGTTCACACTTCTTAGCTGTAGATATGGAAACATTTATTTTGAAAGGTGAAAAACAAATAGTCAAGGTTTCAAATCAATAGAATCTTGCATCATTTCTTTCTTGACACACTTTACTATTTTCTGCTTTACACATTAGGCATGGTTTAGATTTGCCTTGTTAATTTGGCTGAGGTATTATTCTTGTGATGATCAAATGCGATCTCAGAATCCAAAGGCTCTTCCGCCCTTCACATAGTTTCATGGATCAAAGTAGCTACACACCTGCGATGAAATACATCTTCCATTATCTGCTCAAGGTGCTCTCAGGAAGCCAAAAAATAAGGAACTATTCTTTCTGGAATGTAACAAATTTGGATTTAAGTAGCCAAGCTTTCTATGCTTCTGAGAGGTTCTATTATCTCAAAAGGGAACCATTTCATATATTGGGTTGCTGTGAGTTTTCTGGGCTGAATGGCCATGCTCCAAAAGCATTCTCTCCTGATGTTTCACTGACATCTATGGCAGGCATCTTCAGAGGTTATGAAGTTCTTATATTGTTTTCAATCCTTAGGCTGCCATGTATCCCAGCACTGGGAAAATGGAAGCTGCAAATATAACAAACCAGAAGACACCGTGATGCCCATTTTAGGAAACATATAAGACATATTTATATTTGTTTATGTGCTTATTTATATCCCAGCTTTCTACCAAAATGGGACTCAAAGTGGCCTGTTAATTCTATCTGGAGGCCTAAGGAGACATGGGAAATGAATGGCCCTACAGATGTTAATCCCCAACTGCCAGATGCTCCAGTCAACATGGACTAAGTGAGTCAAAAGTCTTCTTAATTATAGGGGAGGAAAATAACAAATCTTCTCTAATTTTTAACCCTCACAGCACAACTGGCAAGTGCTACAAGAGTGTTGTGGACATCTTGGAAAGTGAGGATGATTTAAGATGCTGGTGGAAGGACCAGGGGTTGAGCTGAAGCCCAAGCAGTGCCCTGTGGCTTCCTCAGCTCAACTTTGAAGAAGCACCCATGGAAGGGTGCTACATCTCAGCCTGCAAAACAAGTACATGTGAGTTTCTCTGAGCAGGCTGAGAAAGAGTTGCTTCAGATTTTGTGGACCTACAAAGAGAAAGGTCTCAGCTGTGCTGGTCCTTGAGATTAGCTTAGAAGCAAGCAAGCAGCAGGCAATGCTTGTGGTCTTAGGATTTAAGGAGCTCAATATGGCACTTTGTTGCTGGCTGCAACATGCAACATCTGTTCTAGAAGCTATGATCTCTTGCTATTTTGTGTTCCTGAACTCTGGACATACCCTTGGACCTTGGCTTTGGATTCTGGTTCATCCTTGTACTCTGGACTCCTTGGTATTTGGCTTCTGACACAGAGGTAGATTTTTATAGCTGTGATTAAACCCAATCCAATCATTTTACCTCATTTTGTATTTGGTTTTTCCAGAGGTAAGCTAATGTATTGTATCATACCTAACATGATAAAATACACATCAAAACCTAACACAAGAAAGTACCTTCAGTTTCTCACTAGTTACCTTACCTGTCTCCCTTCCAGCTCAATCTGGAAGTTTTTTGCGGATTCTTGGGTCACTCTCCCTCCAAAGTCCAGCTGATAAACTTGTGTCGCCTCATTCCACAAGGGCTGCTTGTTAGCCATCACGTACACAAAGCCCTGGCTGCCCAGCCGTCCATCTTCCTTTTCATTTGCTTTTCGGCACTTAAATTCATCAAGTTCACTGGCTGTCCTCAAATTCCTTTTGGTTTTCCACCCCTTTTTACTGCCCTGGCTCTGATTCATCAGTTCATCCCCACTAATAAATAGTTCAGGCTCACTTTCTGAACTGTCCTGAAATTCATTCATTTTGTTCAGCTTTTTTGACTTCAGCTGGTCCTTCTGACTTTTGACTTTCTTCTTCTCTCTGCCCAGTCTAGGGCTAGATATCAGTGAGTTGAAATCGGTCAGCGTAGTCCTGGCCTCCTTTTTGACTTTCCCCTCTGTGATAGCCTGTACATTTCCTTCATCTGCACGGCTGTCCAAGCGTTTCCGGTTCTTTTTCCCAAACTTGTCTGTCCGTTGAGGGATGGGGCTCTCTGTCAACGAGAGTACTTCTTGGAAGTTATCTGCTGTCTCTGCCATGGCATCTGAGCCCACATGAGCTTGGGGCTCTGCTGGTGGTGGAGACATAACAGGCTTCTCCACCACCACCAGGGGCTTCGGCGGGAGAGTGCTTTGAGCACTCTGTGAGGGAGGTGGGAGGGTGCTGTAGGGATTCCATGGGTGCAAGGCCATCGGTGGCAGCTGTAAACTCGAGCAAGTGCTATTTCCAGGATACATGGGGGGCAGAGGGCAATAAGAAAGGTTGGAGGGATAACCTGGCTGAAGCACAACTGTTGGCTCCTGTTGTGCAATTTGAGGAGGGGCCAGACCTTCTTTGGGAGGACAGGGCACCTGCATTCCCTGAAGAGGTGGGGGCGGTGGAGGAGGGACACTGTAGCCCCCCACATAGGGTGCTCCAACCCCATAACTCATCTGAAAAGTGGCAGTGGGACTGGTTGGAGACTTGGGGGAAATAAATGGTGCCCGGGAGATATCCAGATGCTGAGCTTGGCCAATGACCAGAGGGGCAGATTTTACAGGGTGAGGCAAAGTATTTGCTGTCCTTTGTTGAGGAACCCATATTTCCTCACTCATCATAGGTTCCCACTGATAGGGAGGTGGTCTTTTCACACCAATGCTAGGCTCTGCCATGGGAACTGGAACGTGACGTACTGGCTTTTCCACAGGGCAGTGCTGAGAAAGAGCTTCATCTTCCATGAAGGCAGAGTTCACATAATCTGTCCGTTCATGAGAGTTGTCTGGCGGACCCAGCAAACTGTAGGAGGACTGGGAGGCCAAAGGTGAAGTACTGGCTGAGTGTGCAATGACAGAGTTGTGTTGAGAGCTGCTCCCCATTGTTATGTCCGATCTTACATTGCCAATGCTAGACGTGTTGTTGTTACTGTTAACACTGCAGATGTTCACATTTCCACTATTAGCAGCACTGCCACTACTCCCGCTATTGGTGTTGCCACTGTTGCTGCACTGGCTGCAGGTGTACAGCGCTGTTGGCACCCTCTGTTGGTACTGGGCTGCCACAACGTTGCTCTTTAGTTTGGGTGGGAGCTGTAGAGTAGCTCTCTGGCTGTCAACCAGTTGAGCCATTTTCAGTGCTGCCTCCCTGCTATTCCTCCGCAGAGTGGCATGGATGATGCTGTTGTCCAGCCTTTGTGTAATGCCACGACCTTGAGACAGCTGGGCAGCAATCTCTGGGTAAGGCGGTGGATCCCCAGTGGGAATGGAGTAGCGTGGAACTGTAAGTCTGTTCAAGGTAGCGCTGGTACAAGGCTGCTGAATCTTCTTCTCGGATGAAGTAATCCTTAGTGTCGCAGAGCTGCCAGGCCCTGGCAGAGTGTAAGTATTCTGGGCACACAGCATCCGTGTCCGAGGCCGACATACTTCCTCAACATTCCCACTACTGTCAAAAGTGGTTATTCTCTCATAGCCTAGAGGTGTCTGATAATGTCCTGCTGGATAAAGTGGGAAGTCTCCTTTTTTCAAACAGAGGTCTACCGGAGGTTGTTGAGGTACAGGAGGAGGTGGTGGTGCTGTGGTAGGCGCTGCTGGTATGGTGCCTGGGTATGGCGGAGGGGGATTCATTTTGTTCATCTGGATTTCTTGGGCAGTGCTGAAAACAGACGCTTCTCCTTCAGCCACCTGTGGTACTGGGCGCAATATTTTGGCCTTTTGGAGGTGTTCGTGGTCCCTGTCCCCATCTCTGTGGTCCATCATTGCCATCTGGATTGCACCCTGGGGTGGCAGGGGTAACTGAGGGGGCGCCTGGATGATGCGCCCCATTTCTACTCCTCCAAAGATCACCTGGCCTGGGTTGGAGTACCTGCTTGGGATCGGATAGTGAACTGCATTATCATTCATGTGGTCTGCTGCCGCTACAGATGTTGTCTGGTTTGCAAGGACATCCAATTGTACATTCTGATTGGCCAATAAAGACTGAACAAGTCCTATGCTCTGAGTAGGTGACATTGCTTGTGCTGAGCTGTGAATAGGAGCAATTGGGATGTTTACGGTGCACGGTGGGTTGTTTTCGGGAATTCCAGATGCTCCAGTCACTATGACAAAAAACACATAGCTTTATAAAGCATGCAAAAAGAACTTGTAGCCCAGTTGAAGCTACCTGAGAAAAAACATATGGTAGCATAAGATTTCATAGATCTAAGTCTATTCCATCAGAAGAATCATACAGAGTATTATACTATTACAGTTTTCATTTATAGTTTGTTGTCCACAGCAGAAATCTTTGGTTCATGCATCTGATTAGTTACGTTTTAAAAATGCTTGAATGTTTGTTAATCCATGATTAAGCAAATGTTATTGGTGGAGAGATGGGGGCATGAACAGATTGCTTCCCTGCCAAGAATGGGAAGCAAATCAAGAACTGGACATGGAAATACATACACTTTCTATTAAGCCATTCCACAAATCCTCCTTCCCCTCCTGCTCCATGGTTCTCTCCTTGAGTTTCAGATCTTAGTTGAAGGCAGGCATAGGCAAACTTTTTTGCCTTGGGACCACATTGGGGATCCAGCCAGGAGGGCTGGGCTGGGAGGGAGTTGGGTCGTTCATGGGCTGGATGGGCATGGGCCCGGGGAGGTAGGGTCCTGGAGAGGGCGAGACCAGGAGGGGGCAGGGCAAGATCTGGGTCATCCTCAGGTTGTCCTCACAGCATAAGGACAGGGCTGCTTGCTCCATCCTTATGCCAAAATGCAGTGACTGTCCCAATCCTTGGGGTGTCCTCTTGGCATTATGCCAGGAGGAAGGTAAGACAGGTGGTGGCTGAGAGTGCTCCGGAGGGCTCTCAGCCACCACATGCCTTCCTTGAGCTGTCCTCTCGGCATAAGGAAGGGTCCGCTCACACTATCCTTATGCTTGGAGGAGGGCGAGATATGCGGTGGCTGAGAGTGCTCCAGATGGCTCTCAGCTTCTGTGGTCTGCTGTGTCCTTATGTCAAGAGGACAGGGTAAATGATGAGGGTCTGAGGTAAGCGCCCCGGAAGCCGCAACTGGCCCCCAGGCCTTAGTTTGCCAATGCCTGGTTTAAGGGAAAACCAATCTTAGTAAATTTTGGAGTTAAGCGTGTAATTACAAGAAAGGGTCACCATGTCAGTACTATACATGTCAGTATGATCCAGGTTTTAATCTGAACTTGAAAGGAGCTCTCCAAGTGCTGAATCCTATTCCCCAAATAGATTTCACACCCTAGGCAGTTTTTAAGTTTTAAAAAAAATCAGCCCCCCCTCAAGAAGATCTTAAGGCTGTGAACTAAAACCAGAAATGGACAGTAATTTTGGCAATAATGAGTGCCCCTAATTACAGCTTATTAATTGTTATACTTAATTTCCACTTAGGTCAGCCAGAGATTAAGAAAGCTTTAAACAAGTCAAACAGGCCCTGTCAGACATGCAAGAAGAATCCAAGACAGTTCCCTTAACACCTTTAAGAATGCCTAAAGGGTTTTCCCACCATGCCTTTCCAATAAGAAACTCAACGCAAGAAAGACACATATGGCACGTCTCTCAGTCATGCCTGCTCCTGATGATTTCATTGGAGGTATATTATTCATGGGCCTTTGAGTCAAATTTCCAGATGTAAGATGAAGCTAAAAACGAACAGGCTCCTGATTTTCCACCTTCTCAAATCATGACTACATATTTCAAGCTATTTAAAAGTACGCTGAGCCTTGGCCTTTTTTATTACAAGATGGACAAATTGCCCTTTGAGATCTAACTATACATAACTAACTATATATGCAAAGGGATCTTGTAGCCCTTCAGAAACTAAATTAATGGCATAAGGTTTTATAGACTAAGTCTACTTACTCAAACATGTGTCTACATGTAATTGTACATAACTGTATGCTACTTATATGTCTCACCTGGCAAATCATCTTCATCTTCACTAAAAACATTTGGGTTGAAAACAGGTAGGTTTATATAGTCCATGGAAATCTTGCGTACTTCTGGAAGATATATTGTCATTTGTCTGGGTTGAAGATGCAGCAAGCTGGTTTTATATATAACTAGAGGAAGGGAGCAAGAACAAAATATTTGTAAGATAGTAAAAGGTAAAGGTTTCTTCCATGATTGAACAGAGATTTGAACCCTCATCTTGACAATCATAAGGAAAACATAACACATGCTGGCTCTTTCTTTGGTACTGAATGACTAACAGTGTAATGATAATAAAGGTAAAGGTTTCCCCTTGACATTAAGTGTAGTTGAGTCTGACTCTGGGGAGGGGGCATTTCCATTTTTAAGCCAAAGAGCCGGCATTGACCATAGACTCCTCCAAGGTCATGTGGCTAGCATGACTGCATGGAGTGTCGTTATCCTATGGAACACACTCCGTAACAAAATCAGGTCAGCCCCCCTCTCCTGTCCTTCAGGAAGAAATTGAAATCATGGCTGTGGGACCAAGCTTTCAAGCAGCAGTCATAGCAGTACCAATTATAAATGAATCATGTGATTAACAATGGATGGATTTTCGTTTATGACTCTGGACTTGGACTTGTCTCTTTCAAATGGTCTTTTAAACTTTTAATGATGTTTTAACTAATGTTCAAGTGTATTTTTATTATTGTTGTTGGCATCTAATGGTTGCCAGTTGTAAGCCGTCCTGAGTCCCCCTCCGGGGGGGACTCCTTTACCCCCTCCGGGGGTGAGAAGGACAGGATATAAATGCCTGAAATAAATAAATAATTAAATAAATACCCTCTTGCAGAAGTAGTACTTATTGATTTACTCACATCTGCCTGTTTTACAGCTGCTAGGTTGGCAAAAGCTGGGCCTAACAGCGGGAGCTCACCCCACTCCCCGGATTCAAATCATCAACCTTCCAGTCAGCAAGTTCTGCAGCTCAGCAGTTTAACCTGCTGCACCACCAGGGGCTCCCAATAATCTCTGTATACTTACCCAATATGAGCCTCATTGAGATAAGATAAAAATATGTAAAAGAAAAGTCCAGGTAGTATATAGTATTGTTTTCAAAATCAGTAGAGTTCCTCTGTGAAAAGTATAACCATTTAAGAAAGAGTATTCAACTGATGGATGACAATATGCAATGTTTTCTTGTGTTCACACGAGAACAAAGGATGACGATGTACATAGAAAAAAGCTACCTGGATGGTGATGTACTTTCTATTTAGGAGTTCTACCAGCATTAAAAAATAAAAATATATCCTAGAATGTGTATGGACAAGCTGTAGCTCATTAAATATTGCTGAGCTACACCTCTATTAACCTTAGCCAAAAGTTAGAAATAATGGAATTTGGTCCAACAACACTAGGAGAATCCCAAGTTCAGTTCCAAGTAAACGAGAATGGTCTTTCCTGAGTTCTAACACAGAACCAAACAAGTCTTAATCTCATCAGTGTCTGGAGGTGACTTTTTTTGGGAAGCCCACATCTAAGGAAGGTTACACATCTGACCAAATGAGAGAAAACAATCAAGTAGAAATGATTAAGGGAACTGCAGATAGAATTTTACAACTCGTGATGACAAAACTATAAAACAAATGGAATATATTTTAAAAGCAAAAACAGGTGGGATTGAAAGGAAGAGGGCTGCTATAAAATTAATCTTATAATACTTTGTCTGTGATTTGTTTGATTGATGGATTTCAAATGGAACAGATTTTTCTCTGAACGCCTTATAAAAGGAATCCAAGGGTATCAACATAAAATATCACTAAAATTTCAAAGAATTAATAATAAAAATCAACTATTTGCAGTGGTGTGAAATATTCTAGTATGGATTGCAACATTGTCAGATAGCCTTGATAGATTTAGTTGAGTTTCATTCCAAGGCATTCACAAGATTATTCATTTTGCAAAACTGTATCAAAAATCTGTTCATACCAACTTCATAAAAAAAAAACTATGGTTAAGGATATTGTCTCTTATTCCCAAGATACTCAATGGGACTCCATGAAACAGTGTAGAGCAAAAATTTCAATATAAGAATGGGTTTTAAAATCCTTAGTTTGTAACATTGTGAACACATTTACTTTGGAGTAAGTCCTACCAAACTGATTTAGGACCTGTCAATAAATCTGCAAAGATTTATGCTGGCCATAGTTTTTCTGCTTGCTTCACATTAGGATTAGGTGACAAGTGGTAAATACTGTATTTCATCACATACTAGTCACCATCACATACTAGTCATACACTATGGGTCCCGGTTTTGTTTTTTATAATTCCTTGCATAATAGTCACACCCTTAGTTCACAAGGTGTGATTATTATGTGAAGGCAGCAACTCTCTGTACCTTGGAGGAAACAGGTGAGAAAGCCAATAAACCCACCTGTTCATCTATCTCTCCCCTCTGAAGCTACTCTGCGCAGCGGGTAAAACTTCACCTGCCCACATGGCCGCACCCTCCAAGAAACTATTACATGGTGAAAAAGCCCTCCAAAAGGGGCTTTTTAAAGCCATGCAATAGTAGTCGCACTACCTTCCTCCTCCAAATGGGGAGGGGGTGTGACTATTATGTGATGAAATATGGTATTACTACAAAAACATTAATGCTTGTTTCAAGTCAGTAAGGGACAGAAATGAAGAAAATGTAAACAGTTTACCTGCACCAAGATTGGTTGGAAGAAAAGCAGCCAAACCTACAATTTTGAATTTGGTTCCCCAGATGTTTGATGTGACCTGAGCAAGATAGTTGTGCTGCAATGAAGAGCCATAACAAAAGGCAAGGTTGTTAGTTTATTTATAATTTAGCACTCTTTCCCACAGTCTTATTATCAGTATTGTAGTCGCCATATTGAAGATGGTGACCCTGCAGGAGTATCTTCACTAAATATTATAGAGGCGAGATATGAACAAGTGCGAGGTCCACAATATAAATGCCCCTCTATATTATTCAGAAGTTCATCTTCTATGTTAATACATTTTCCATGTTGAGGATCATTTCAGAAAGACTCACAGATAGTTTACCTGAGTGATATCTTCCAAAGGAAATTCCCGACGAGTTAGACTTGGTGAACCTATGGAGGGCTTTCTGATGGGGAGCCGAGGAGATCTTGATATTTCCTGGGAAGCCCGTGACAACTTGGGAGATTTGCGAGCTTCTATGTTAATTCTGCACAAAATACCAAAATAAACCATAATCAGAAAACACAAATAAACATTGTCTGGCACTCTGTAAAACAGAATGTGGAAGATGATTATAGTTGGGTTGCGATTAAAATGGCAACAGACTTCTAAAAGATAATTTGCTGCAACGATAATTTAAAAAGTGAGCTCATTGTGATATCTGACATCCTTTGACCAAGTGAACTCAATAGTGGCTCAGACACTAATCTCCCCATTCTTCTGGAAAGTAATTTTTTTTTGGACTATGTCATCTTTGGATTCAGGAGACTGTAGTCCAAAAGGGCAATTTTCTTATACTGTTCCTTTTCCTATGTATTTTTTTCTTTTAATATACTGAATATATATTTCATTTTATCTCCCCCTTATTATTTATTTCTCCCTTATTATCTAGTGACATCACAGGAACTCAAACAATTGGCATCTTCTGCTTCTGTTGGAAATCACAACCTTCTCAAGCTTCCACTAGTTGTTTGTTACGTTTACTGTATTGTATATGTGTATTGGTTTGCAATTTAACCTAACCTCTTTGTTGTGGGAGAGGCTGCAGACCATGTGATCAGGTCTGGACATGTTCAGGATTAAGACTCCATTTTAGATCAGTTGAGCTTGTTTGGAGGTTCTAGCAGGGGAGCGCAGCTATCGTAAACCCGGGACCGAAGACTGGAGACCTCGGTACACTCCTTCTATACCTGGGACGTCGTCCTCTTCCACCGAGCGCGCAGCTTCGGGAGGGACGCACATGGAGCGGTGAGAGAGGAAGGGGACACCCGCCTAGCCAGCCAGATCAGCCGAATCAACCCTGGCGATCAATGGGGTGACAGATGTCGCAGCCAGATCGCCCTCACATCCATTTTAGATCAGTTTTTGCTTTGAGAAACCATGTAGAGAAGTGTGCGTTTGCATCAGAAGCTTAATACAGTTGTACAGTTTAGACTTCAGTAAGATGTATGCTTAAAGACTCCTTTGGACTATGAACTACTGATTTTAAGGAAGATGCTCTGTGTTACTTATACAGAGAAACTACTTAAAATCCTATTGTAACTGGATTCATAAGCAAAGTGCCTATATGCCAGTGGTTCTCAACCTGTGGGTCCCCAGATGTTTTGGCCATCAACTCCCAGAAATCCTAACAGCTAGTAAACTGGCTGGGATTTCTGGGAGTTGTAGGCCAAAACACCTGGAGACCCACAGGTTGAGAACCACTGCTCTATGCATGAAGTTTGTGAGTAAACCAACTCTGTTTCTTTTAAAGAGGACTGTTTATTTTGTATCTTGGGAGCATGTTTTTAAGGGAGAGTAGATTTTTTTAGGCAACTTCAAAGAACACTTCTAAAATTCTGCTAAATATGTATTTTGTGTACTGGCATGTCTTTGTCTCTAGCAATTCAAAGACAGCCCTAGGTACATCAGTCTAACAGCTGAGAGACCTAGTTGCTTTGCAGGAATGTTGGAGAACATCACTTTTCAAAAAGTTGTGACTTCTAACAAGGTCATGCCTTTCCAGTGGCTAGTGATTTTCCAAAAAGGTTATGACTCCAATTTCCCAAATGGTTATGGAGATTCACATTTGCCAAAAAGGTTATGGCGTCATTTTGCCAAAAGCTTCAGCTTTGCAAGTTGGCTTTTGTCTTATACCTTGAAAATGGAAAGGAGCTGATTGTCAATATTCAATGTAACAGGACAGATCCTAACCAGACCCTGCTACTAGAAAAACATTATTATCTATTGCCCCCATGCATACTAAACACGGACCCAGTTCCAAGCACTATAATAGCCGTGATTGTTAGACTATGAAATATGGGCATACCTAACACAGGTCGTTCTGCAGAATTTTTTAAATAAAAATGTTTTATTTTAATACAACCAATCAATCCACACTTGCTGTAGTTAGGGGCATGGGTTCTCTGCAAAGGCAGTGAAACCATTGCCTATTTCAACCTTATGGTATTTCAAACTGGCAACACTAAAATTTCTCAAAGCAGTTCATTTCCTGTGCACTGCGTAAAGATGCCCCCTTTGTTCCAGCCCTAAAGGATGCCCTCTTGACATAGCAACAACTTCGAAGATGGGAGTTTACCTGGGAAGTTTGGGTGATTTGCTAGCTCGAGTGATTTTGGGGGACTTTTTGGCAGCCCAATCATCACTCAGTTCAATATCGCTGGAATCAGAGCAGTTGCAGCTGTCAATCACACTGGAAATCAAACTGTTCCCATAGATTTCATCTGTCAGCACAGGCCCCGCAAAAAGAAAGAAAGAAAGGATCATTTCAGAAAGAAATCCCAGTTACAACTATCTATCAATCATCTTGCAAGCAGTATCTGAGATGCCACTGCAGCAATTAGCACCTGGAATCCTTTGAAACTAATGCAACCTGAAATCAAGTAAATAGTGCTCTATTATGCTAGTTGACAGATATATTTCCAAATCCAAGGGGAAAATATGTCCACAGCTAATTACACTCTTTCTTCTCCCATCAGGACACAGAGTATTATAATGTATTACAGATGGCACAGCTTGCAAGACACCTATTGCCTCCAGTCTAATCCAGAATGACTGATAAGACAAAAAAGAAAAGAAAATGGACACCAGTTCTCTGATAGATAGAGCAGTTCTGTGGAATTAACAGGATACTGATCTCTGCATCTTGATTGAATATGTTGTTTGAGGATCAAAAACTGTAAAATGCACATGGATATCCACAATATCCAGCCAATAATTCATATTGATACAAAGTAGAACTAGAGGTGAGTTGGGGGGGGGGGGGGGGGTTTGCATTTAAAGATCTGCCTCTAGAATAAAATAAACAATATTTGTACAAGAAATCCTTGGGCAAATTTGAATCCATCCGAACATCTGCATCAAATTGCCCAAAACAACAACAACAACAACAACTTTATTTGCACCCGCCACCATCTCCCTGAACAGACTTGGGGCGGCTCACAAAAGCACTCAATAGTGCAAACACACAAAATACAACAAGTGCATAAAAATAGCACAATAGCAATAACAAATAGCAAAACAAATCTAGAAATAACCTGCTAAAAGCTTTGTACCTGCTTTTCCATCTGTTTTAGGATCCATGATGACAAACTCAGGCCGCAGTTTGCTAATCCGCCTTCCTTTCAAGATAGGCACCAGACCTCCCAAGTATTCCAAGTACAACGTATAGCAAGGCCCTCCAACCTCTGGATCATCTTCTGTCCTCTTCATTGTGCAGTGAAGCCTTTCGTTGCCAGATGTTGGGTAGCTAACAAAATCTCTCATGTTATTGGGATCTGGGATAGGAGGCTGAGTTAAAATATAAAAGGAGGGGGGATATTATTCACAGAAACAGTTCTCCCTCCACTCAACACCTTTACAGTTACAGAAAACAATTTAAGGGAGATGTTGACAAGCTAGAATGTGTCCAGAGGAGAGTGACTAAAATGATCAAGGGTCTCAAGAACAAGTTCTATGAGGAGAAACATAAAGAGTTGGCTATGTTTAGCCTTCAAGAGAAGGCTGAGAGGAGACATGATGAGGGCCATGTATAAATATGTGAGGGGAAGTCATAGGGAGGAGGGAGCAGACTTGTTTTCTGCTGCCTGGAGACTAGGACGTGGAACAATGGCTTCAAACTACAGGAAAGGAGATTCCACCTGAACATTAGGAAGAACTTCCTGATTGTGAGAGCTGTTCAGCAGTGGAACTCTCTATCCTGAAGTGTGGTGCAGGTGCTTTCATTGGAGGCTTTTAAGCAGAGGCTGGGTGGCCATCTGTTGGGGGTACTTTGAATGAGATTTTCCTGCTTCTTGGCAGGGGGTTGGACTGGATGGCCCACAAGGTCTCTTACAACTTTATGATTCTATGATTCTATGAAACCAATCCATTATCACTCTGAAATACTCTGAAAATATTTTGAGTTCTTGGCCAGAGGACTCTAGTACCTCCTCAAATTACAAATTGCAAGATTCTGCAGGCTCTTACAAAAGTACCAAAGTCCTTGAGTCCCTTTGGGGAGATAGGGAGGTCTACAAATAAATCATCATCATCATCATCACCACCATCGTGTAGTATGAAATATACATTACTCCTACTGTGTTTTTCCTCCTTTTGCCACTGTTCATGACAGAATATTAAAACTACAAAAGAGCAATAGCAAAATGGAGAAAATGCTTTGTACAGGACAGGAGTAGCCTGGAGGGCTCCCCTTGCCAAGTGGGCCTTGCCAAGAGGGCTCCCCTTACTTTTCTTTTCCTGGGGGGAACTGAAGTGTTATAACCCATCTTTTATTGCTCTTTGTCCCTGCACCACACATAGCCACAAAGGCTATTCCTCTGCCTGCAATGATATCTTCAATTCTTCTCAAATGACAAAAGAAATAATGTAGACTCTGTGACTTTAACATTGCAATTTTTTCTTGTTCTGATTTTTTAACATCTTTACCTCATAAAAAAAAGAAGCTTCAAAAAGTTGGATGATGTACTCTGTGCTTTTTAATTGACCCAATACAAGGTTTTTGCTAATTTGTGAATTTTGCTGTCCTGAATATGTTTAAGACAGAATTCCCATCCATGATGTGTTGCCTTCAGTTGTGTTTACCTTGATCGTTGGTGTAAAGGCAGTGGTGAGGTATGAGCACAGGCGTGGAGGCAGGGTGAGTTTACTGATATCTTTGTCATCCCGCAAGGAACTAGCAATGGTCTGTTGGCACAAGAGCTGCAAGCTGGACACTCTGTGCTCCACTCTGACAACATACAGGGCAGGGCCAGATGCCATGAGCAGGCGCGAGTCCCTGTGGCCCCAGCAGATGGAGATGATAGGGCACTGTGAGGAAAAAATAATAATAATATTTGAGATGTTTTTCTGTCAACGAAACACATTTTCTGTAGCATACATCACACAGGCTACAGCACCTGATTTACAGAGCCAAGCTGTATGTTCCAACACCACTAGTGTATTGCAATTGTATGTATGTGCCTTCAAATCATCCATCAACTTATGCTGAACCCATGACTTTCAAAGAGTTTTCTCAGGGACTTAGGTGTGGTTTTGCCAGTTCCTTCCTCTGAAATAGAGCCTACTGCATTGTAGACTTTTCCACTTGGAGCCCCTTTTGGCCAAACCTTTTAAAGCAACCTCAGGTATATAGGTATATGTAAGTATGTATATAAAACAGGTGTACAATCAAAGAGTTAGTGAACAGTGTGAAGCAAGGAACTCACAGGGAACAAAAGTTAAAGTCTTTAAGGAAAGACTGCTTGTCTAAACAGCTAAGCCTCAAGTAACCACATTACGCTTTTGTACCACTCTTTTTAAGAGTTGATTTGTTCACCAAGTTTAAAATAAACCTGTTTGAATTTCATCTTAAACTGGTGTCTGCCTCGGTCTGTCACAATCATTAGATCTCAGCTAGTCTAAAGACAACTCAATTTCAGTCCAGTCAGCAAGAAAAGCAGCCATTGAAGAAGAACAAAGGACTTGAACCTAGTTTACCAATTTCACATTCACACTTATGTTTTCCTCAGACATTAATTGAGGTGGTGGCGGCGAATCTACCTAATACATCGGTCATTAACAACGTTAATACAGTTGGTCACTCAACAATAGTACTGAGGTGGGATAAGAGAGTCTTTCCCCCTTTGTCACAGCCATTTTATCCTTGTTAAAGTAGTGTCCAGCTGATCGTTAACACCTTTAAACTGGTGGGCAGTGGGTGTGATTGTTTGTCCCCCCTGCCAAGCGGTCCTTGATC
The DNA here is from genome assembly GCF_037176765.1 of Anolis sagrei. Classification (NCBI taxonomy): domain Eukaryota; kingdom Metazoa; phylum Chordata; class Lepidosauria; order Squamata; family Anolidae; genus Anolis; species Anolis sagrei. The sequence goes on from NC_090021.1 coordinate 68,915,687, forward strand.
TCCTTTATATGCTACAATGGCCCCAACAACTGTTCAGGCCTCTCCCATATATAAATTACATAGATGCTCTTGGTAATTTTGTGTGTTGATAAGTTAGTTCTGAGGGACAAAGGTTTACCTGTACAGGTGTCTCCAGAGTGTAGATATGTTCTCCAGTAATATTGTAGAACTTGACGAGTGCACTTTTCAGAAAAGAAGCTCCACTAAGTTCAGCTAGTTGGCTTAGCCTTTCCATTCCTGCTACAGCCAATAAGTCTCCTTGCGTACACCACTGAGCAACTACATCTAAAACGAGAAGAGGTGAAGGCTCATTTTGCAAATAAAGTCAGCCCTAAACATATATAATTACCCTTTAGATTGCATAGGCTTCTTATCATAAACAAAACTTCAAATGGTAATCTATCCATCTATCTATCTATCTAAGACCTTCACAATTTGGAAGTAGTAAGTGACTGAAATTAAATAAGCTAAACATCTTGGGTACGCAGACAACACCTCACTCTTCAAGTCAAAGTATAAGTAATTATCTATTATGACAGCTGTTGCTGGATGCTTCATCTCTCTACTAGCCGCACCAACTCCTAGTTCTCCCACCTTACCATCAAGTTCTTACAATTTGTAAATCAAGATATAAATCTGAAACCAGACAATCACTTATAACACTATGGGTAGCACAAGTTGGCAAAGATTCAGTATGAATTCCAGAGGCATATAAATGGGTCTCTCTACATTTGCCTAGGAGTACTTTGATATCACGTTAACTGTTGTGGTTGCATTGCAGATAATCCTGGGATTGCAGTTTCTCAAGAGATTAAGTGCACATCTACATTGTAGAACCAATGCAGTGTGACACCATTTTAACTGCCATGACTCAATGCTACAGGATTATGGGACTTGTGGTTTTATAATATCCTTAGCCTTCTCAGCCAGACTGCTGATGCATCACCAAACTACAACTCCCAGGATTCCATAGCACTGAGCCATAGCAGTTAAAGTGGAATGAAATGGCCTGAGGTTTCTTTTAAAGCTCACCTGTGATTTCAGAGGCATAATTAAGCTTTCAGTGAAATATGCCATTCTCTATATACCTAATTTTAACAGTGTGCGCAGTACATGATTATGAAGAAGGAGGGAAGGAACTGCTGCCATTTGAACACTGAAATTTGAAAGTGGGGCATTAAAAGTAGCGATGCTGCTTGTTACCCAGTACTGATTTTAATCATTAACTAATTTAAGCTTCCAGTTCTATTGTGAAGTATCACTTCAAACTAAAGTAACTTTAGAATAGTTTACAAAACCATTAAAAATAAATAACAAAGCCAAATAATCATCATCATCATCATATTTATTTGTATCCTACTTTTCTCTGGGACCCAAAGCGGCTCACAACATTTTAAAACAATACAAGTAAACCATACATACAACAGTAATCTATAAAACCAACTTTACAATAACGAATAAATAAACATTTAAAAAAACATTTAGCAAATACAGTTGTTGAAGGAAATTCATCAATACAGACTTAGCACGACTCACTGAAAGTTAGCTTTTCTGTCATTCCAAATTAAGTATCTTCATTAAAAACTTGTGTGAACAGGAAGGTCTTTAGCTATTTTTTTAAAAAAGAGTCGTTGCATAAAGTTGGAAGTTATTTTGAAAAGCAAAAGACCTGCATTTTCTACAGTGAACACCTGAGAACACAAAGCACACTCCTAAATTAATTCAAATAGAATCCCGTATTTCAGTTTTGCCTGTTCACCAGAAGGTGTCACTCGTTCCTGTTAACATAAACCATTGCAAAGGGATGCTAAGCTTTCAAGAGACAGATGCTGAAATATTCATGTCAGAGCAATCAAAATTTAAAATGGAAGAAATACTGGATGGAAGTGGATATGAAGATGTCTCCCTTTCATACCTTTCAACCCTGAACGGATGATGGTCGGGGACAAGTCGTCATAGTTGTTCATCAAGCTAATGTCTCCTGATGTGAAGCTGACAGTGAGCAGGGGTTTGGTGTTCTGAACCAGGACTGGATATGAAGCTGGACCATCTGCCAAGGGAAAAAGGTATTTTGGAAAATGAAACAGAATTCAAGGACAGATTTTCAGCTCCTTAAAAGCTATTGGCACTATCAATTGTGTCACCGTGGCCACCTTCCCATCATACCTTTTGATTGTTAAGGAACAAGTCCCAACTTCATCGCACAGTCCATAGTGTTCTGTGACTACCACAATTTTTGAACCCTCAATAGTCCTTAAAATACAATTTCCTCCCACCATAGAGCCATCTATACACTCAGTGTGGGTTCTATTTCTTGCTACCACTGATTCAGAAACATTAGTCATACTAGTCAGTTTGCCTTCCAAGAGATCCTCTGGCATTGCTGTTTCCCCATTTCTAGGAGTACAATCTACTCCTGGGGGATGGACAAGGTATCTTCAGGGACATGACTAGTCCTGAAGTGTAAAGATAGATCATTGAAGAGCATGGTTTGGATTGTTAATGTGAAACCTGGACATTACTCATTTGAAATATGGTGCTGGAGAAGCATTCTGTGGAATGATAACTGGAGCTAACGGTTCAGCTGTACTGAACTGCATTATACAGCAGTGTAGACTTATATAAAGCAGGTCAATGCAGTTAAACTCCATTATGAAACTGTGTTATATAGCAGTGTAGATAAGACCTGAGCCTTAGATGAAATCAAGCCTGACCTTGCCCTCAGGAGTTTCCAAGCTTGCAAGAGGTAATGAATATCACCTGTCTCATTAATCTGTAGTTGTTATGTACCTTCAAGTCAACTCTGATTCACTGTGCCACTATTAATATGGTTTTCTCGGTGAAGCTTATTCAGAGGAAGTTTGGCACTGACTTCCTCTAAGGCTCAGAGAGTGTGAGTTGCCTGGCAGTTTTCATAGCCAAGCAGTGATTCGAACCCTGGTTTCCTGGACTTTGGCCATTATTATTAACTTAATATTTTAAAGGTTTAAGCTGTTATATTTTCAAAGGTACAAGTGTTTGTTCTTAAGGTGAATTTGTATGTAAGTCAATACAGGTACATTTTTATGTGTAACTCCCGCCATACACACACACACACACACGCTTTGAATAGCATAGGGTAGGGTTAACACCACTCTTGTGTTTGTTTTGCTGTCTGTGCCCCTGTTCAAAAGATTTCACCTCACTTTTTGTCTCTGTGACAAATGGATTTTGAAACAATTGGCTTATTGTGGAAACAAGGATTAAAGATAAAGCTTCACTATGATAATTCTTCCAGGAGAGTATATCCATTCCAAGGAGTAGATTTCTCTCCTGTTGTCTTATCCCCATTCTTAACTATGAATCATTTGTAAGTTGGATGTTTTTAACTCGGGGACTGCCTGTTCTATTAAAGTTTTCAAGCACATATTCCTATTTCCTTCACAGGCATCGAATTTATGGTTAAAATCATTGCATGATAGTTTATCAGAAACAACATTTTGCAAAGAGATAAGACTATTGCCAGTCTTGCCTCTTGAAGATACTTTTAGGAAACGTGTTATTTCCTCAGGTGTCCAAACTGATGACTTCATAGTAGTGAAACACATTTGCTCCACTCAGTGAAATCCTCACTAATGGATGACACCAACTAACATCAATCCTCACTGATGATGGAGCATAACAATGGGCCCTGAGAACGCAGAAACTGGCCATCTTAGGCCACATTTACAATGCCATTACAATGCAGATTGAATTGCATTATGTGATCAGTGTAGACTCATAGAATGCAGTTTAATTCCGTCGGACGGGATTATATGACTCTGCACTGACCATATAATGGTTACTGAATGTAATGCATTAATTTTTAATTTCATTTTAATATTATTGAAATTGTATGATGCTCTAAGGCCTATATGTAAGCCGCCTTGAGTTCCCTTTGGTGTTGAGAAAGGCGGGTTAGAAATAGGGTAACTAAATAAATAATAAATAATGCAATTCAATCTGCATTATAATGGCAGTGTGGATGGGACATATAACTTTGTCTAGTTGTATGTCACTGTACAAGAGGGTCTCAACTGTATGAACTCATTCTCCAGTGTTCACAATATCGTTCTTTGTGTTCCATATTTAACTGCCTACAGCACCAGCTGTGGGCTTCAGAATTTAGTTCTTTGTCTATAACCTGTTTAGACAGAAGGAGCTACTATCCTAAATGAAAGGCATTCTCAGGACGCTAGCTACGTGTACTCTAGTTAATCATACAGGTCACATTGAGCTAGAACAGAACATTATCATTCATGTGATTATCTCCTGAAATGAGACAATGGAGATACAAGAAAAGTGTCCTTAGGAGACAATGTTAAAAACACCACATTTGGCGCATTTTGCAGGCAAGGGGAATTCAATCAACCCCCTCACAATCAGCTGCATGAGTCAAAGGCATGCCTCTTTTGAAAGGTTTCTGAGGAACATGCACTACTTTGCAAGATCATATTAGAATAATCATGAGAAGCATGCCATGTACCAAGTTCACCCACTCCTGATTGACTCAGCACTGTTTACCCATTTGCCTACTTTAGTCATCAACAGGGATGCATCAGATGTTACAAGTGTCCCACACAGAACTGCAAATCAATCTCATGACAAACATAAAACCATAACAATCACATAATTAGGATATACTTTGATGAAGGAAAACCCCAACACTGGAAGCTACCCCCTTTTCTAGAGAGTACATAATATATAATGGATACACACTGGAGTTTGGTTTCAGGGCCCTCCGTGGATACCAAAAGGTGCCAATGCTCAAGTCCCATTATATATAAGGGTACTTTCAAAATGTTTAGAATTGCAAAATCAATATTTGCTTTTTGGAATTGTCTTTTGAATGTTTTCAAGCCATTGATGATTGAACCAGAGGATGGAGGACTGACTATATTATTTCTTGTGAAGACAGACTGTGAAGACAATACCTTTCTCACTTACCACTACTAATCATTAGGGAGACTTTTTTGTTTCCACTCTCTTTGAATGTAGGATGATAGACTGAGGGAACACTGGACCTGGGACCTCCCAGTTGGAAATAGACCAAACAATTTAAAACAGCCATGTCCTTTTCAAAGACCACATTCCTTAATAACAATAATAATAATAATAACAACAACAACTTTATTTATATACTACTCTATCTCCCCTAGGGGACTCAGGGTGGTTTCCACACATGAAATAACACAGAAAAGTTATACAAAGTATTCAAAACATAGACACAAAATTATTAACACAAAACATATACATTAAAACCAGTTCAACACTTTTCTATCATATGGAATGAGCTGCTAGGGGGCGGAGTAGTCAAGGGGCCTAGACCATCTAAGGGGGGCTGGGCCGAGATTAGTGCAGATCAATGTAGGGCTGGGGAGATGGAGGTAGTGCAAGGAAGCGATTCTAACAGTGACCACAGTGGGGCCTGGGGCTACATTTCCAGGACCTATTAATGGACTATGAGAGGGACTGAGCAGAATGAGTACTCTGAGATGACAGGGGGTCAGGAAAGAGAATGAAGAGCAAGGTTGAGACCTAGCTAAGGCCTGGGGACTGGCACTAGTAACTAGTCATTCTCAAAGGCATGATGAAACCACCAAGTCTTCAAGTTCTTGCGAAATGAGGAAAGTGATGGAGCCTGTCTTAACTCTCTGGAAAGGGTGTTCCAGACGTGGGGGGGCCATCACCGAGAAGGCCCTCTGCCTCGTCCCCATCAGCCAAGCATGAGACGTCGGTGGGAGCGAGAGAAGGGCCTCCTCAGGAGATCTTAGGGTATATGCCGGTTCACAGAGGTAGATGCGATCACGGAGAGGGGGGAGGAGGGCCAAACCACTTCAAGAAAGTACAAAATGAACTATACTTTCCACTGTTAGTTAAGCAGGAATTTAGGAACAGACTGGCAAACCATGCCTAATGAAATAATCTTTACAGCTTATCATATGAAAATCATAAATTTACTTCCACAGATGTCTTGAACATCCTTCTTCTTTCTAAGCTATTTCATCAATGGAGGGAAATTCAGATAATGAGATGAATGATAAAGGATGCAATGGACGCCCAATGTTGTAGAGCTAGCCATTTTTACCAAAAGGGCATTCAACATGGCTAGCAATAATAAAATTTATTAGCTAGATCTTGCCATGCAGATTTCCTTGAGAGATACTGGCTTGCATATTGGTAAAAGCATTACAATATCAATGAAAACTTATAGACATCTGTAGTCTAAATTCTCATTGAGGTGATAAATCTACATGTTGCTGGTGTTTAATTTTGGAAAAGCAAATGTTTGTCATCTGCCCACCAGCTTGCCCTACCCATTCCATCTGATAGAAATTTAGATATTTGAGTTCTTGACAAGATTTGTCTGGCTACTGTATGTGCAACAAGTATTATGTATGAAGGAACAAGAGCATTCCAAATCAGTATAATCAAGATTCAATATTTACATCTCAGCGAAAAGCAGGCCACTAACATTCAAAGACCACGATATCAAAGCAAATCACCTTGTGGTGGGGAATAATCATCGGAATCAGTGTCACTCTCGCTACTGTCTTCGACCAAGAAGCTTGGGTAGTTCCAGGACATGCTAAGGATGCCGTCAGACTCATGAAGGAGAACGTGTGCTAGCATTCGGCCATGGCAGTCCATGACAATCACCTGTCCATCTGCTGTGCCAAACAGGACCTAAAAGAAAATAAATGGAAAGGAGAAGCATTTTTAAAAATATGAACAAGACATTTCCTTCTGTTTTAGTATCTCTTTCTCACCTCTAATCTAGCACCATGTCACAGCTAATCTATGACAAAAGCCCTTCTCACATGGTATCTTTCCACCAGAAGAGGCCTTTGATTTAGTTACATGTTCAGACATGTTTCCATGCTGTGGATTCTAAAATGGCATAATCTGGTAAAGAAATATCGTAAGACATTTTAAATTTTTAGTGGCGTCCCATGGCACAAAATTATTTACTTAAATGGAAAATTATGAGAAATTTCAAGCAGACAGTGTTCTGGCTTCAAAATAATTAGCACATTGGAGTCAAAGCTTGTCAACCAGCAACACTTTAAAGATGGTTGTGGATTATGACAATGATGGAATACTCCACCAATGCATCGCCAACCACGTGAGGGCAACCAGATGCCTGTCCCTGCAGCAAAGCTGGCAAAAAATCAATATGAATTAATCAGGTGGAACTAGAGCATTACAGCCCAGGTGAAAAAGCAATGTGATGAGCTCAAAAACAACCAATAAAGGGAAGTTTCAACCCACAATGTCAAACATAGAATGGATGAGGCAAGGTTTTAATGTTGTTTAAAATAGCAGTTAGGAGACAGCCCAGGTACAGCATCTCAGATAAGAGATACTATAACCTACAGACACCTTCCCCTGGAGCATGTTTTGTTCCCTGATGTACTGAAAAGTCTATGTCTTGCACATTTCATAGCTTTTAAAAGATGTGCAGCATAATTTAGGAGAGCAAACCTGACACCTTTCCACTGGGACACCGGGAAAATTCAACTCTGGCCTATACTCCTACACACACATATTTGCACTGTACTTTCACTCCACTAAAACTAATGGGCTGTCTTTCACATGAATATTTTTAGGATGTTGCATTGCTGATTTATTTAAATTACCTGTTGAAAACTTCAATAGACAGAAATCTCCCTCTGTCTATTTAAAGAAATGAAAATGACAGATGAAACTTTTGGTGGCATGTTGTAAATAGTACTTGCAGCATAAAACTCAACCTCATCCTTACTACAGAGCAATGTTACTCAACCTGGGGGTCGGGACCCCTGGCGAGGGGGTCAAGAGGGTGGTTTCAGAAGAGTCGCCAAAGACCATAAGAAATATGTATTTTCTGATGGTCTTAGGAACCCCTTTGGCAGATAAGGCTGAAGATCTTTACCCCTGTACTTCTCTTACTTTTTGGTGTTGGTGAACTACAACTCCCAGAATTGAAAAATAGCTCTTCAACCCCACCAATATTCAATGTTGGCCATGTAGGTAGTGTGCCAAGTTTGGTGTAGATCAATTGTGAGTTGGGTTCAGAGTGCTCTTTGATTGTAGGTTAACTATAAATCCCAGTAATTACGACTTCCAAATGTCAGGGTCTACTTTCCCCAAACTCCACCAGTGTTCACATCAGGGCATATTGAGTATTCGTGCCAAGTTTGGTCCAGTTCCTCATTGTTTGAGTCCACAGTGCTCTCGAGATGTAGGTGAACTACAACTCCAAAACTCAAAGTCGATGCCCACCAAACCCTCTCAGTATTTTCTCTAGATCATGGGAGCTCTGTCTGCCAAGATTAGTTCAATTCCATCATTGGTGGCATTAAGAATGCTCTTTGATTGTAGGTTAACTATAAATCCCAGCATCTACAACTCCCAAATGACAAAATGACTAAAGCAACCATTTGATGACTGAAATGCAAAGCAGAACCATCAGATAGGTAGATTCAGGCTGAAATTTCAGGTAGAATCTACCTGGTAAATATCCCAAATCTAGAGGGCAAGTTCTCCAACAGCAATTGCTGTAAACCAACAATTAAAAATACTGAATTCCATTTTTACATGGCTCATAATCAAGTTTAAAGCATAACTGGGGCATGAGTTCTAGATTTCTTTGCTTTGTTGTTTATTCATTCAGTTGTTTCTGACTCTTCGTGACTTCATGGACTAGCCCACAGCAGGGCTCCCTGCTGCCCGTTGCCACCCCCAGCTCTTCCAAGGTCGAGTCAATCACTTTAAGGATGACATCCATCCACCTTGCCCTTGGTCAGCCCCTCTTCCTTTTTCCTTCCATTCTCCCCAGCATCATTATCGTCTCCAAGCTATCCTGTCTTCTCATTATGTGGCCAAACTACTTCATCTTTGCCTTTAATATCCTTCCCTCCAGTGAGCAGTCAGGCTTTACTTCCTGGAGTATGGACTGATTCGATCTTCTTGCAATCCTAGGCACTTGCAACATTTTTGTCCAACTCCACAATACAAAAGCATCTGTCTTCCTTCGCTCAGCCTCCTTTATGGTCCAGCTCTCACATCCATAGGTTACTACGGGGAATACCACTGCTTTAACTATTACCTTTTATATTTGCTTTACAGAAAACTATCACAGAACTCCCGGGTGAGAAAATAAAAACGATATGGATTTTCAAAAGAAATCTTCTTTTTTTCAAAGTTTTCAAAACACAGTTTTTATCTTGAAAACAGCTGCTTTTTTCAAATGGTTACTTATCAATCTGGTATCAAGATTCTTGGTGAGAAGTGCATGTCTCTGGGGTGCCATTTGACTGCAATTCCTATGAGCCATAATCCACATAGCCAATGGTGAGAAATGATGGGATCTGCAGTACAAAACCATCTGGGTTGATGCATTTTCTTCTCCTCTGTCGTACAACTTCATCAGCCTTCCAGTGTCTCATATTCTTCTGTGAATATTGTCTGAGAATGCACTCTACTTAAAGAAAAATGTAGTGATGCCTTTCCCCCTTTGTACCACTAAATGCACATAATGTTGCTACAGTTTGCAATGGATGAAATGATGTAATAATATGGCTCAATTTAAATTAGAATTTTTAGTTTTACTGTGTCAAAAATATTTGGTCTGTGGCGTTCGACAACACTGGAAAGCAATTTGTTTCTAAAGCCAAGAGACGGAACAATGACTGTGTTGAGGATGCTAGAAAGCTTTGCGGAGTCTCTTCATACATAATGAACATTTTCATATTCCTAACTGAGTAATAATTAAGAGTGAAGCTTACAATAGTTACTTAAGAAAACGGAAGAAAAGGCCAATATCCCAATTAGCCTAATTTCTTTCTTTCTACTGGATCTATTTGCTGTTTCTTGGGGACTCATAAACACTAGACAACTGAGCAAGTAGCAAAGAATGTTATCCGTTTACATAATTTATAACTGTATAAAAGGGAGCAAGTATCACTAAAATATGTCTAATCATTCTAAATATAGAAAGAAAGCCCTGTATCCAGTCCAAAAGTGCAGCAGCAGAACATGAAACATTCATAACGCTCTTAGCATGAGCAACCGGAGATCATTAATTTTAAATGACAGAACTAACACAAAACCCTGAAATAATTCTAAAAATAGTCTAAAATATTATATAGTGGAATGTTTTGTTTCTACTACAAGAGAATCACTTGTAATACCAGCCCAGGTCTTCTTTGATTGCTACACTTTAATTTTACAGATAGTACTGCTATTGGCTACTACAGGACCCTTTATGCAAGCAATTTTGCCATTGTCTCTATTTCGCGCAGCTTAAATGTACTGTCTAATTAATTAGGGGGGCTTCTTCCTACTTGCTGTGTAGTATGGCCATAACAATTAAAACTGTAACAAGCATGTAAGCTAGGATGGAAGTTGTAGTTTTGTCCACTAGATGGGAAAATCAGTATTTCTTGGCTTTGGAAAATAGGTCTCAATCTCTAAACAGAACCTGAGGGGGCAATAAATTGCAGATTGTTTAGCTGCTGGGTGCTTTCTAATGCTGTTTTGAGAACAGAGCCCTGACCTAGATAACTCAGGGGCTCTGGTGGGAGAAGCTCACCTTAGGGACTTATTAGGAAAATCTTACAGCATTTCCCCTTCTCTTTATGTAACAATTAACAAATTGTATGAAGTCTTCAACATGTAATATAAAATACATTATTTTAGGTTCTGTACAGTCTTAATATTCATTATTTATTTAAAGCATTTATATTCCGCCCTTCTCACCCCGAAGGGGACTCAGGGTGGAGCACAATATACATACGGCAAACATTCAATGCTGAAACATAAAATAAACTATAAATATACATAAAGACTAAAATCAATGATCTCCACTTTAAAATCAATTGTTTAATATACGTTGTTGCTTTTTTAGGAGTTACCGTATATCAGTAGTTCTCAACCTTCCTAATGCTGCGATCCCTTAATACAGGTCCTCATGCTGTCATGACCCCCAACCAGAAAATTATTTTCGTTGCTACTTCATAACTGCAATTTTTCTACTGTTATGAATCATAATGTAAATATCCGATATGCAAGATGTATTTTCATTCATTGGACCAAATGTAGCACAAATACCTGACATGCCCACATTTGAATACTGGTGGGGTTGGGGGAATTGATTTTGACATTTGAGATTTGTAGTTGCTGAGATTTTAAGTTCTCCTGCCATTAAAGAGCATTCTGAACTTCAGCAACGATGGAACTGAACCAAACTGGCACACAGAACTCCCATGGCCAACAGACAATACTGGAAGGGTTTGGTGGGCACTGATGTTGAGTTTTAAGAGTTCTAGTTAACCTACACGCAGAGAGCACCATGGACTCAAACAATGATGGATCTGGATAAAACTTGGAATGAATCAAATACTCAGTATGCCCAAATGTGAACACTGGTGGAGTTTGGAGAAAATAGACATTGACATTTGGAATTATAGTTGCTGGGATTTCTAGTTCACCTACAAACAAAGAGCATTCTGAACCCCACCAATGATAGAATTAGGCCAAACTTCCCACACAGAATCCCCATTACCAACTGAAAATACTGTGTTTTCTGATGGTCTTTGACAACCCCTCTGACACCCCCCCCCCCCCGGTTGAGAAACGCTGCTGTATATAGTATGATAAAATTTACAGAAGCTGACAAAATCTGCCTCTGTAATTTGAGTCTTTTAAATTCCCTTTTATTTTTTACAATCATATCTATTTCTCTATATGAACGTTACAGTATGTTTGTTTGTTTCTTTACACCACAAAGGCTCCTACAAGGCTGGATGGATCTGGACCACACTTGGTACACATGCTCCTCATTATCCAACTTAAAATAACTGAGGAGAGCAGTATATAGACAGACTGCATAACCTACCTACTAGCTACTGGTACACAGACAGGTGTCTACACCATAAAGCCTAACATGAGGCAAAGAGCCCGTCAGGACATCCATGCCAGAAAAGAGTGACTTCCAAGAAAAAAAAACATATGAAGGAAGAAAAAAAAAACAGGATTTTTTTTTTCCGGGAAAGGAATAACCCTGTGTCCAGTTCTAGGCTCCACAATTCAAGAAAGCTATTGACAAACTAGAATGTATCCAGAGAAGGGCGACCAAAATGATCAAAGGTTTGGAAACCGAGCTTCATGAGGAACGGCTGAGGGAGCTGGGTATTTTCAGCTTGGAGAAAAGAAGGCTGAGAAGGGACATGATAGTCAGGTTCAAATATCTGAAAGAGTGCCACACTGAGGTGGAGGGGAAAACTTGTTTTCTGCAGCTCAGGGGACTAGAACTTGGAGCAATGTGTTCCAATTATGAAAAAAGAGATCCCACCTAAACATCAGAAAGAACGTGATGGCAAGAGCTGTTCAGCAGTAGAATAAGCTGCTGCCTCACATTATGGTGGAGCCTCCTTCTCAAGAGGTTTTTAAGTAGAGGCTGGAGGCCCATCTGTCAAGAGTGTTATGATTCTGTGTTCCTGCATGGCAGGAGATTGGACTGGAGAGGCCTTGTAGACTCTTCCAACTCTATAATTCTACAATTCTATGAAAATTTCCAAGCCACCTGCAATTTCAGCAGTAGAGGTGACCATGAACTCAACATTAGTTTAGCCATATTATAACTGAGAAGAAACAAAGCAGCAATGCTATATTTCAACCACTAAATTTGGTATTCAAGTCTCTGTAATGAGTGCAAGTGATGAACTAACTGAGCATGTTGGGAGCAGGCAGATATCTGTTCTGAGCCAGCTTTCTCATTTGGAACCTGATAGTCCCCTGGAGTCAATGAGAATTTTTCTATCAAGATGCAACAAGATTTGAATTGGTTGACAAACTGAGATACTTTTAATTGATGGAATCAATTTTTTCTTTCTCCCATATGGCTCCAAAATGAGGAGTTAACAAGATACACTTCTAAAAGAGTGGGAGGAGGATAATTTATTTCCTCCTCAATATGATATGAGACTCCTGATAATTTAAATACTAAGAGTATTCTATTTCATTAACACCTCACTAAATCACTCACTATGGACTACTACATTTGATATGGCTTAACAAATGTCCTACGTCTATAAAAGAACACCCTGAATAAAGCTTTAGATCTGTGGCCTACGAAAGCCTAATGTGGTGATGTATCTTTCAACTAGTTGAGAATAATAATAATAATAACAACTTTATTCTTATATGGAGCGGCGGAGCTGCGGCCTCCTCTGCTGATGAGGCATCGCCGCCTGAGATTAAACCAACGCAGTCCTCCGCAGGGCCGAGTTACGGCCGGGCCGCCATTGCTGTCACCGCCGGAGGACACCACCACCACCCCACTAGGCCGCAGACACCGCCAGCAGGACCGCGTCTTCCACCAGGCCACACCATTGCCGCGGCCGCTATCGCCACCAGCTTACAGCTGGGCTGCGGACTACGGAGGGTCTGGCTGCCCCTGTGCGGACCCCAGAGCAAACATCTTGTGCTGACCTTTTTGTGTAGATCTGATATTGTGTAGATCTGATATTTTTGTGTAGACCTGATATTGTGGTGGCCTCCTCCGTGCAGTTCTCTATGTAACCTTTGGTGCAGACTGTTGTGTAGATCTTATGCTTGCCTTTGTGTAGACCTTTAGGCTGGCCTTCTCTGTGTTAGTACAAAGTGTGTAGTTCTGTGGCCGACCAACCGTGCTGTCCCTTGCCGAGTTACCATCTCCGGAAGCCCCCATCCGCTTCATTCCAACCGTCTAGAGACTCCATCTGGGTCATAATAGCATTGAGTTAATTGACCATCATCTCGGCCCCATAGGAGGGTGATTATATACCATCAGCTTGCACATTCCTGGGCTTATATCGGTTGAATATGTGATATAAACACGAGACATAGCACTTTATGTAAGAGAGCACTTTAAGGCGCCTGCCTGTGCCGCCAACCGCATTAGCACTTTCACCCCTTCTTACCCCTCCGTGCCGCACTGTAGTTACTGCACTTTAGCTACTGCACTTTAGCTACTGTAGCGATTGCACTTTAAATCTAGCTCTTTATTGTGCACTTTATGAACTATTCTAGTGGTGTGGCCTGAACATCCAACACCGCCTTGAATCGTTGTCATCCATGTGGTCCCCCATCCCCCTCTGTGTGCTATCCTTGTTACTATTGTATAGTGTGAGGGACAGGGGAGGAGGTGGGTTGGATCCTATAAATAAAAATGAGGTGGGGAGGGGGGTAGTGGGGAAGAAAGGAGATTGGCAAAGACCGGAAAGTCAAACAAAGAATAAAGCAGAAAGCAAGATCTTAGCGTTAGACTGCGGCATGGAGGAGGGGAGGTGTTCCATGAGCCGAGGGGCCCCCATAGAGGTCGTGGTGGGAAGGAGGAGATGCGGGAAAAGGAGACCTCGAATTTGGCCTAATTCGGACCGCTTATCCATATTAACAACCCCCAACCGGTCTCCTAAGGTAAATTGGTGTAACCAGGTGAGCGGGCCCTCTGGTTTGAAGGTGGTGTTGTTGAACGCCAGATCTGTCAACGGAAAAACGACCTGGATCCAGGATTTAATCCTGGAGGAGCGGGCAGATCTGGCGTGCATCAAGGAGACCTGGCTGGATGAAGCGGGGGGCGTAAACCTCTCCCAGCTTTGTCCTCCAGGTTTCTCCGTGCAACACCAACCAAGAGCCGGAGGACGGGGAGGCGGGGTCGCAGTGGTCTATAGAGATTCCATCCATCTGACCAGGAGCCCCATCCCGCAGACCACAAATTTCGAATGCGTCCACCTGAGGGTGGGTGACCGGGACAGAATAGGGATTCTTGTAGTGTACCGTCCACCTCGCTGCACTACAGTCTCCCTGCCTGAGCTAGCGGGGGTGGTCTCGAGCCTGGTGGTGGAGTCCCAACGGCTCCTTGTGCTGGGGGACTTCAACATCCATGCCGAGGCGACCCTCACAGGAGCGGCTCAGGACTTCATGTCTGCCATGGCAACCATGGGGCTGTCCCAACAAATAACTGGCCCCACCCACTGTGCTGGACACACATTGGACTTGGTTTTCTGCCAGGGATGGGAGCAGGGTGGCGGTGTGGAGGAGCTGTCTATCCGTTGCCATGGACCGACCACTTCCTGATCAGATTTAGGCTCACTGCGCCCCCTAACCTCCGCAAAGGTGGAGGACCCATTAAGATGGTCCGCCCCAGGAGGCTTATGGATCCGAACGGATTCCTGACGGCTCTTGGGGATTTTCCCGCCACCTCGGTAGGTGACCATGTCGAGGCCTTGGTCGCTCTCTGGAATGGGGAGATGACCAGGGCAATTGACAGGATCGCTCCGGAACGTCCCCTCTCAAGTAACCGAGCTAAACCAGCTCCTTGGTTCACTGAGGAGCTGGCAGCGATGAAGCGAAGGAAGAGGGAACTAGAGAGCGTGTGGCGCTCGGACCCAAGCGAGCCAAATCGAGCACGGTTTGTGTCCTTTTTGAGGGCATATGCCGCGGCAATAAAAGCCGCAAAGAAAACTTTCTTTGCGGCTACTATTGCATCTGCAAAAAACCGTCCGGCGGAGTTGTTTCGGATTGTCAGAGGTCTTTTAACTCCCCCTACCTCAGGTGGGAGCCCTGACAACTTGGACACGCGCTGTGAAGCATTTGCTCGGTTCTTTGCAGACAAAGTCGCTTTGATCCGTTCTGGGCTGGACGCCACATTAAATGCAGTCTCTGTGGATGTGACACAATCACCTGCTTGTCCTATTTTGATGGATTCTCTTCAGTTTGTGAAACCCGAGGATGTGGACAAGATACTTGGAGGAATGAGGCCTACCACGTCCATCCTAGACCCCTGCCCATCCTGGCTTCTGAAAGAGGCCAGAGGGGGATTGGCTGAGTGGGTAACAGTGGTGGTTAATGCCTCCCTTCGGGAAGGCACGATTCCAGCGAGCCTAAAACAGGCTATTATAAAGCCGCTGTTGAAGAAACCATCACTGGACCCCACTAAATTTGACAACTTTCGGCCTGTTTCCAATCTTCCCTTCTTGGGCAAAGTCATGGAAAGCGTGGTGGCCTCACAACTCCAGGTATTCTTGAGAGACACGGATTATCTGGATCCGGCACAGTCTGGCTTCAGACCGGGACATGGTACCGAGACGGTCTTGGTCGCCTTAGTGGATGATCTCCGCCGGGAGCTAGACAGGGGGAGTGTGTCCCTGTTGGTGCTTCTGGACCTCTCAGCGGCCTTCGATACCGTCAACCACGGTATTCTTCTGGGACGCCTTGCAGAGATGGGCCTTGGGGGCACCGCTTTGCGGTGGCTCCAGTCATTTCTGGAGGGTCGTACCCAGAAGGTGTTATTGGGGGACTCCTGTTCAACACCACAGTCTTTGACGTGTGGTGTTCCTCAGGGCTCCATACTGTCCCCCATGCTGTTTAACATCTACATGAAGCCGCTGGGTGAGATCATCCGGAGTTTCGGGGTGCGGTGTCACCTGTACGCAGATGACGTCCAACTCTGTCACTCCTTCCCACCTGCTACTAAGGAGGCTGTCGAAGTCCTGAACCGGTGCCTGGCCGCTGTGACGGTCTGGATGAGGGCGAACAAACTGAAATTAAATCCAGACAAGACAGAGGTACTCCTGGTCAGTCGCAAGGCCGAACAGGGTATAGGGTTACAGCCTGTGCTGGACGGGGTCGCACTCCCCTTGAAGGCGCAGGTTCGCAGCTTGGGTGTGACCCTGGACTCATCGCTGAGCCTGGATCCCCAGGTTTCAGCGGTGACCAGGGGTGCATTTGCACAGCTTCGGCTCGTGCGCCAGCTGCGCCCGTATCTTGGGAAGTCTGACTTGGCCACGGTGGTACACGCTTTGGTCACATCCCGCCTCGACTACTGCAACGCTCTCTACGTGGGGCTGCCCTTGAAGACGGCCCGGAAGCTCCAGCTAGTCCAGCGCGCGGCAGCCATGTTGTTAACCGGAGCGGGACACAGGGAGCGCACAACGCCCTTGCTGTCCCAGCTCCACTGGCTGCCGATCAGCTACCGGGCCCAATTCAAGGTGCTGGTGTTAACCTACAAAGCCCTAAACGGTTCCGGCCCAAAATACCTTGAGTACCGCATCTCGGCCTACGAGCCCACGAGGACCTTGAGATCATCCGGGGAGGCCCTTCTCTCGGTCCCGCCTGCCTCACAGGCACGCTTGGCGGGGACTAGAGAGCGGGCCTTCTCGGTGGTGGCCCCCCGGCTGTGGAACTCCCTCCCCGCTGAAATTAGACAGGCGCCTTCCCTCATGGCCTTCCGCAAGGGCCTGAAAACCTGGCTCTTCGAAAAGGCCTTCAATTAAGTGCTATGTTTTTGGAATGACCACCGGAATGGACTATGACTACGAGATTGACAATGACCCAAACAAGACGAAGCGGATTTTTAGTTTAATTAGCTGTGTGTTAGTAAGATGTGTGTTATGGCCCTGATTTACTGTAACTGTTGTCTTTATGTTCTATGTTCTGTACACCGCCACGAGTCGCCTTCGGGCTGAGAGTGGCGGTTAACAAGTGCAAATAATAAATAATAAATAAATATCCTGCTTCCATCTCCCCAAAGGGACTCAGGGCAGCTTACACACGGCACAAGGTGCCAAAAAACAACATAAAATAAAACACAATATAAAATACAATTTAATAAACAAATATGCATAAAAACAAACAACTTAAGGCACATATTAAAATAGCACTCAACAACCAATGGCAGCAAGCTACTATAAACATGGCTAGGCTGTAAACAAAAGATCAAAGGAATAGGATAAGTGCAGTGTTGTAATCATGGAAAGAGGGCATGGATAAAGTGCAAGACTGCATAAATATTATGAAGAAACAACTAGAGACTGGGCATTCTCAAAAGCTTGTTTGAACAGCAGAGTCTTCAGGTCCCTGTGGAAGGAGGAGAGTGTGGGGACCTGACTAATCTCCATGGGGAGGTCATTCCAAAGCCAGGGGGCCACCACCGAGGTCTTCTCCCCATCAGCTGCACTTTTGATGGTGAACGGACCAAGAGGAGGACCACCCCAGTAGATCTTAGAGCCCTTTGAGACTGTTTGAAAAGCACAGAGACTGCCTTCTGACCCCATACTAAGCCTGAAAACAACAACCTCCTGAAGATTTTGAGTATCACTAACGCCTGGCACAAAGGCAATATTAAATGGCAGCATTCTAGTTTCTGCAGATCTCACAGGTTTACTGGACATATAAAAGGAAAAGTGATCTGACAGGTATGATGGCCTTCCAGTGTTTAGGATTTTGCAGTGCGATTAAAAAAAATTAAACAATGCTTCACAGGTAATAGACAGAATCAGTTTAGTTTTTCCAGCATAGCCTGATGTTCTACTGAGCATCCTAGCTTTTCCGTTTAGCAGAAGTTGCAGCTCCTGAAACAGAGAAGGGGCAGCTCTACACAGAATGTACTGCATGTATCTAGTTATATGGTCATAACCAGTGCATGAATCAAAGCAGCAAGACTACTCTTACCTAAGAATGACCTTAGTCACTCTATCAACCAACACTAGTAGGGGTCACTCAGATCTACTGAGATTGCCTGGGCCTCTAGTGATAAGATTAAAGTCCAAGAACGTTCCCAAACTATAGTGCTGTTCTTTCAGAGAAACAAGTAAAAAGTTTAATTCCCATACCTGGTGACTACCCACTTACAAAATCACTTTCTTATCAGGATTCAGCTTCAGTCTATACGTTCTCATAGAATTCATAATTAATATCAAGGCATTCATAGTTTTTGATAACATGTTACAAAGAAATAGAGCTGGATGTCATCTACAAAATGACTCTTTTTGGCAGTTATGTGGCATCCCATAGTTTAATTGTCATATCAGTAACTAGGGCATATGTCACTGAGGTCAGATGAAACATCTCTAGAAATGGACAAAATGGGCAGCAACAGACAGAGATACACACTCTGTGCCAATACCCTTAAGGTTAATGCAACAATGTCGACAAATGTATTCTGGGTTGAATCCAGGAGTACAACCAAATTGTCAACAAGGGTCTTCAAGGAGAGTGATGGGAATATATGTAGGAGTATGGTTTGTGCCACCAATGATTACATGGGCATCAGCAAGGAGTGCATCATCCACTGATTGAATGAGAGTGCAGTAAATAAGACAAATATTGTTTTGTTCTTCTGGAGGAGAAAGATGCTTATTAATGAATTCAAACTCTGGAATATATATATTAAGAGAGTGAAGTGCAAGGTTTGCTCTCAGAGACAAATTACCTGTTGATCATCAGGAGTCCATATGCCACAGGTGATCTGACTCTCCAAGTTAATCTCCGAAGACCAATGTCTCTGCCCACTAACTGATCCAACTAGGACAAACCCATCTCTGTAGGAAATGAGTGCTTGCGTTCCATCGTGGCTCCATGTAAAGTCGCTCACCTTAATGCACACAGAGACAGAAGGTTAGACATCCTTTTATAATGTATTCCACAGTCAAAAGATCATCACCATACAGAAGCGACTGAAGTCAAAGACACAAACATTTCTGAGATTCCAGTTAATGAGTCTATCCTGTCCCTTTTAGACATATTCACGTGGGTATTCAGCCCTCAAGCTAGCTCTGCTGTTCTTGCATTTTAGAATTCAAATTGATCTCCCTGAAAAGTATGTCAAAGATAAATAGCTGATCTTAAGGTACATTTGATTAAATCTCACCTCCTGAAATGTGTAAGTTCTTTTAATTTATCCAAATTAGATTATCCTTTAGTTTTTAATATTTCTTTATTTATTTACTATATTTTTATACCGTCATTCTCAGCCCAAGGGTGGCTCATGGCGGTTTAATTACTACTGATTAATATAGGGTAAAGGTAGGTAAAGGTAGTCCCCTGACATTAAGTCCAGTCATGTCTGACTCTGGGGTGTGGTGCTCATCTCCATTTCTAAGCCGAAGAGCCAGCGTTGTCCGTAGACACCTTCAAGGTCATGTGGCCGGCATGACTGCATAGAGCGCCGTTACCTTCCTGCCGGAGTGGTACCTATTGATCTACTCACATTTGCATATTTTCGAACTGCTAGGCTGGCAGAAGCTAGGGCTGACAGCGGAAGCTCACACCGCTCCCCGGAATCAAACCTGTGACCTTTCGATCAACAAGCTCAGCAGCTCAGTGCTTTAACCCACTGCGCCACCGGGGGCTCCACTGATTAATATAGTAATAATAATAATACTTTACCTCACAGGCACATCTGGCGGGGACGAGAGAGAGGGCCTTCTCAGTGGTGGCCCCCCGGCTGTGGAACTCCCTCCCTGCTGACGTCAGACAGGCCCCCTCCCTCATGGCCTTTCGTAAAGGCCTGAAGACTTGGCTCTTCGAGCAGGCTTTCAACTAAGTGCTATGTTAATGGTATTGACAACCGGAACGAACTATGACTACGAGATTGACTATGATTCCATAATATGACGGAACGGATGTTTTAGTGTAAGTTAGATGTTATGTATTAGTGATGTTAGTTGTTGTTCTGATTTCTTTGTAAAGTGTCCTTTTGTACTGTACACCGCCGCGAGTCGCCCTAGGGCTGAGAGCGGCGGTTAATAAATGCAAGAAATAAATAAATAAATAAATAAATATTTGGCCTCCCCGAGGGGACTCAGAGCGGATTACAGTATATACAAAGACATAGGAAAACATTCAATGCCTTGTTACAAATGACATACAATGAGGCAAATATACAGACAAAGGCAAAGACTTCTTTAATTTCCGGCTCGGAGGCGGTGCTCATCTCCAACTCTGGGGGAGGTGTTCTTTCTCTATTTCTGAGCCAAGGAACCTGCATTGTCCGTAGACACATCCTGGTAGTGTGGCCAGAATGACCCCTTGAAGTGTCTTTTTGCCTTTTCCCGCCAAGTGGTGCCTATTTATCTACTCACATTTGCATGTTTTTGAACTGCTTGGTTGGCAGGAGCAAGGGCTAACAGTGGGAGCTCACCCTGTCTTGTAGATTTGAACTGCCAACCTTTAGGTCAGCAGTGCAAGGGTTTATCCCAGGCATGGGCAAACTAAGGTCCGGGAGCCGGATATGGCCCCCTGGGCACTTACCTGAGGCCCTCTTCATTTTCCTCCTCTTGGTATAAAAGATGGGGGAAGAAGACATGTAGGAGCTGAGAGCCGTGTGGAGCACTCTCAACCACCGTTGTCTCACTCCCCCTTCTGGGATAAGGATGGTGTGAGCGACCCCATTTTTATGCCAGGAGAATGGCTTGAGGAAGGCACGCGGCAGCTGAGAGCTCCCTGGAGCACACTCAGCCACGGCCTGTCTTGCCCTCCTCCCAGCATAATGCCAAGAGGACAGGAGAGGAGGATGGGAAGGAGGATCGGGGCAGTTGCTCTGTGTCCCGCCTTACTCCCAGCATAAAAATGGGATGAGTAGCCCTGTCCTTATGCTGGGAGAACAACCTGAAGATGGCCCAGACTCTGCCCTGCTCTCTCCTGGCCCCGTCCTTTCCTGTGCCCTCCCCTCACAGCGTGTGCCTAGCCTCCCTCCCTCCTGGCTCGGCCCTCCTGGCCAGGCCCACAATGTGGCCCCAAGGTGAAAAAGTTTGCCCATGCCTGGTTTAATCCATTGATTAAGCAGAATGGATGGATTCTATGTAACTGACAGCAAGCGCACAGTATTTTGAAATCTGGCTCATGACTGTATCTGAAACCATCCTCAAAAAGAAACCACAGTTGCACATTAACCAGAAATGGTAGCTAGTTACTAGTGTATTACTGCAAATGTATGCCATTGCCTAGAAAGAAAAGATTTTGTTTTTATCTCTCTCTCTCTGTCCACACACATACACACACACACACAGTCATAGTACAATAATGTACAGTGGTGCTATTCCCTAGGGGTTCTTAAGAGATTGCTAAGGTATTCACAAGAGACTGTGTTTTAAATCAAATTTTAACTATAAATATGATTGTTATGCGAGGCTTCCCTCTGATTTGAAAATTCAAGGGTTCCTCCATTGAGATGGTCAGTGTTGGACCCAAAAAGTCATACCATTCTTTTTGTTTAAACAATCCCTTTTTCTGTGCATATTTTCTGTGAAATGTACAAGCAGCCAATAGTTTCCATTTGTGAGCAGATATGCTTGTGTCTGTGGCAAACAATAGGAAAAATGTCCCTTGGGCACTCATTTAGATTACCATATTTTTCTAACAATTTCTTTTGTAATTATTTTACCAGAAGTTATGTTTTTTAAAAGGTCAGGAAAATTCTCAAACTAAAACCAATATATAATACTAACCTGTGCCCCACGATCATTCACAAGCTCCACAGACCATCTGCCTTCATACTGAATCCAAACAAATATTCCACCATCTGCATCACAGGTTGCCAGCTTCTGAAATGGTTCATTCCATCTTACAAGCACCACCTAAGAAGAATCCAGAAAATAAAAACATTTTTTCGTAAGTTTTAACCGGGTTCCTACCTACTGTTTGCCAGAGTTTATCTATCCCAAATAGCAAAGATAAATTGTCATGTTTACATACTAAACTATACCTATAAAAACAAAAATATTCAGCTGGTAAATTTTCTCCCTAAGAACATCTGGATATATTTCACTCCAGCTGTAAAAGCAACTGAGAATCCTTATGGCTGAATTTCAATGAAATGAAGGATGACAATGTTTCATTCTCCAAACAGAAACCAGGTTCTTCATACATTATCAGATCTCCTCTCAATTGTCATGACAACTGTAGTCTCCAAGATCCATTCAAATATGTTTTGATATCCCATTAGCCTGGTTGAACATACACATCAAAGATCTCACTGGCTGAGAATAGGGAATGGAAGCATTCAATCTCTTCTTTCAGTTTTGTGTGGACAGTTTGAGTTGGACTACTCTTTTAATGTACATTTCTATGCAAAAAAAGACTGTCAAAAATATGATTCTCCTCCACTCCAGAGATCCAAGTCCAGGCCATCTCACTGGTCATGTGAAAAACCTAAAAATCAGAGAATCATAGGGTTGGAGGAGATCACAAGGACTATTTAGTCCAACCCTGTGCAATCAATGTACTTTTGATAGTCTCTTCCAAAATGATGGCAGGAATAGTAATAATAATAATAATAATAATAATAATAATAATAATAATAGCAAAGACTCTAGCAGAAGCGAGTCTAGGTGGTCCCAGTTGTGATCGGCACACTGGATGCAGTGGCCAAAGACCTTGGCCTGCACTTAAACACAATCGGCACTGACAAAATTACCATCTGCCAGCTGCAAAAGGCCACCCTACTGGGATCTGCACGCATTATTCGCCGATACATCATACAGTCCTAGACACTTGGGAAGTGTCTGACATGTGATCCAATACAACAACTGGCATAGTGATCTTGTTTGCTGTGTACTTATCTTGTTGTGTTTCTAATCATCATCATCATCTTTATTTGTATCCTACTTTTCTACCTAAATGGGACCCAAAGCAGCTCACAACATTTTAAAAACAATACAGATCAAACATACATATAACAATAACCTATAAAACCATGTTTACAATAAGACATAAATAAACATATATAAAAACATTTATCAACAATCCAGTGTCACTTCTTGATGCCATTTTAAAAGGGAGTGCAAAGGAAAGCAATTATTAGTTTGGAACATGTGTGGGGATGGGGGCATTCACGCATGGGGGAGATTTTGGGGAAGAAACTGTTTGAAAATTGTATCCATTTCTTTTAAACATTTGGGAGCTGGAGAAATGGTGTGGGGCTTTAGTGATCACAAAAGCGAGGTCCAGGAGACGGTACAGCCCATTGACTATACTTTGCACACCCTTGATCTAAACATTTGCCTCTGCCGTTTAACAATGAGAAAGAGCTTTACTGGGCCAAAACACAAGATCTTCTGGTCCAACACTCCACCTCTAACTGCAGTCAGACAAAAGCCAGGGGAAATGTATCAGTAGGGTACGGTGAAAGCAGCTTAAACAAGCCACAGCAGCTCTGTAGCTCCTCTTCCTCACAAAGCCTAACAATCTGTAACACTGTGGGTGACACTGCAATCGTGTTTAGTTGGTCTGTTCTACTTTAGTGGTGACTGCTTGTAGGGCAAAGAAATTAATAGTGCGATGAAATGTCGTAACAATGCAGGTGTGAGTTTTACATAACTAGGTGCCTTTGGAACAGAAAGAAAGTAATGGGCAGCTGCAGCCACAAAATTTTAAAGGAGTTAACTTCCAGCCACAACTTTAACCCACTATGACTCACAGCAACTAGAGGTACATCCAAAACTTGGAAAATAACTTTTTGAGAGTATCTTTTCCCCTATTTTAAAATTACTTTCACTCAATGGTGTTACAAAGAGAGACTTTCTTTTGAATTAATTTAGATATCACCAATCACAGCAGGATCACATTTCATAATTATGAAGAGAATAATCTCTCTTGCTTCTAAGAGGATGCAAAACTATTGATTAGTCTTAATCTGTGAACACTGAAGACATAATGTAGCAACTGCTAAATATCTGAATACAAGTTTGATGATTAATTTCTAGAAAACATTACGATGATTCTGTTTGCTATTTGAAGTGTTATATGATGAGTTGAGTATCCTTTATTCAAAATGTTTGGAAACAATAATATAAATTTGAAAATAAGTACGTAAGAATATATCTTGGAGATCAGAACCAAGCTCAAACATGAAATTCTATACACATAGCCTTAAGGTAAATTTATATAGTACAGTATTTTAAATATTTTTCAGCAGGAAACAAAGTTTGGGTACATTGAACAGCTGCTATACAGTGTCCCAGAATACTTGTAAGGAATCTGAACAAACACAAAGTAATCTATGTAAGGAAAAAGTATAATATTCGAAGAACATATAGTATACAATATTACCAAAATCCCCAGTACGTAGCTCAATACAGAAGCTTAAAACAAAGTGAAAAGGAGCAACCGCTCTCAAACATAACAGTTCTGAATCAGTTAGATTCCAATGTATATATGTATCAGGGATACATGTTCAATGAAAAAACCTTTCAGACGAAGTAAGCAGATGATGAGTCATGAGTCATATGTGCACGCCTTCGTAAGGAAAATCTAAATTGTATTGAAATCCAAGTAAAGTCCAATGATAATGGAGCACCGCTCTCAAAAGACTAATTTTGGAATTTCAGAGAATTTCTGAAATCCAACACATATAGTTTGGATAAATCCACCCTATATGTGTTTGGTAAATATTCTCTTGGTTTCGGGCATAAGTGTTTTTTGTTTTTAACCCAGAATCTAGTTGGAGGTATTGCTCAGCACAGTGATGGCTTTACTCTACAGCCATAAGTGTATGTTGTCTTCCAGTTTTTCCATATACCTATCAATGTTATACAGCTTCATTGAGAACAATGTTGCCACTATTTACAAGAAAAGTAAAGAAATAATTGCAGTGTGTGGTTGCCTTTAACTAACTTTTCTGCTGAGGAACTTCAGTCTACATATATGTAATAAGCCCAAATTCTGTATTGCCTTACATAGCATTACTTCTCTCTCTCTTTCTCATGTTTTGCATGGTCTCTTATACAGTAGATATACAGAAAACCCTAAAGCAATTGCTTCTCTCTCCACAGCAGAGCTTTCCAAATATTTCATGTTGGTGACACACTTTTTTGATCTGCATCATTTTGTGACACAGTAATTCAGTTTTACTAGCAAACCAGAGGTTAAACCAACCCCTTAAAAGAGATATGGATACTAACAAAATTGTAATAATTAAATGTGTGGGGACACTATTGGGGTTCAATCCCACACTACCCAAGTCTCTAGTCCTCAACGAGTAACAAGTTAGTTAGATTAGAATAGTCTGAGAGTTTCCCTTCCCCATGTCATTTGTATGACCATTGGAATATATCTATTTCTTCTCTCCTCTCTGTTTGTGTTCTCATTCTGATTGCTTGTGTAGAATGGATCCTTTTCTACTACAAGCCATTACTTCTGCTTTTCTTTCTTTCTATGTGCTATGTGTTTTGAGATATCTCTCTCTGCGTGTGTATCAGAGAGATGTAGTGACTGATATTTCCCTTTTTTGAAACCTTAGAAGAGATGGGTATTAGAGTAGATTAGACCCAGTTATTTACTGTTAAAAATGTAGTCAGTCATTATTATTAAGGTAAATAAACCTTTTGTGATTTTTAAGATTGAACTCTGTCTCTTGCCTGCCTAAGCTCTAAATTCTTTACAGCCACATCACACAGCACTTCACGCTCTGAATGTTGTGAGCGGATGCTCAACTTTTAGTATCCTGTTTGTATTTTGGATGCTCTGCTATATTTTGAGTAGTTTTCCCTAACAGACACAATCTTATCTCATGAAGATCTTTCATTTATATTTTTAAAATCTATGAATTATTGCTTATTCCACAGAGGTTTCTGCTTACGTTCACGTCACACACCTACACACTGCAGGTGACACACGAATGTGTCGTGACACAGTTTGGAAAGCTCTGCTCACTAACAGGAAAAGGGAGCAACAAATCTAACAGCACACATCAAGTAAAAGTCACAAAGAGAACGTGAAAATGAAAAAACATTTTCTACTGCCAGCATGTGGTTGATTTTTTCTCTCCAAGTGAAACTGTCTGGAACGTCTACTGATTAACTGTGGTTGTGGGTGGCTTAGTCTTTTGAGAAATGTGCACTTTTAGTACTCGATAAAGTAATAAACAGAGATTTGACAGGTAACATAAAGAAAGCTGCAAAAGTGAGATCAGGCACAGATCACAAACTAATTACTCAATAATATTCTAATCCCTATACCAAAGAAGTCAATACATTTAGCAAAGGAGTTCACAACACAGCTGTTTTGAAGAGATTGGTTCTTTCCCCTTTTTTAAATGCAGGCTATATGTAACTTTACATATTACATTGAGGCAATACTCAAGCGTGGAAAATCTCCTGAAAAGTGGCAAAATTTAAACTTGAAATGCCGTGTTCTGGTATTCCTAAAGTAGATGGTTAGTGATTCGTTTGAGGTTAAGAGAGTGTGAGTTGCTTAAGGTCACCCACTGAGCTTCCATGGTTGAACAGGGATTTGAACCCTCATCTTGGCAATCATAAGGAAAACACAACACATGCTGGCTCTCTTTCTTTGGTACTGAACAGTGAAATTATGTATATGGTGTAATCAAGTATTTCTTTAAAATGTGGCAAAAAAGGGAATGTTCTGTATTTAATGAATGTGTATGTTCTATATTTCGTGGAAGGTCCTATATGCAAACATTTACCCAATCCTTTTTTCCTCCCCAGGATGAACTTTTAAAAGCAAATGCAGTTTAAATCACCAAGCAAAGAATGAGGAGGGAAGAACTGGGCCAATGGGTAACAACTCTCTGCTCCCACATAGTCAATTTAGTGATGAAGGGGTGCTCAGCTCCTGTTTAACCCAGAAACTTGGCATAAATACCTATATAAAATCCTGGGGGAAGTACAAATTTCCCAAGTTTCTGCATCAATTTTGGAACAAAGTACTTAGTTTATTAGTGAAAGGCATGTGTTTAAACTGAGTCATTTTCAGTTGGTGTCAGCCAATTTACTACAGGATAGCAGATGGCTGATAATGGGGTGTTTTTCAGAACTCCCCCATAAAAATTAACATCAATATATTGTCACACTGTGAGTAATATTCTTAGAATCAGGAAATTCTAGAAAATATTATTCACACTGAGGCATATTCCGATCACCTTGCATCACCTTCTCTCCTGAGTTTTAGATGATCAGCCACATGGCTGAATTATTGACTTCTGACTCATAGTTCCAGAGATTATATAGATTCCTGGAGTTGGAAGACAGCCCATGGGCCATCCAGTCCAACCATCTGCCATGCAGCAACACAGCATCCCCAATAGATGACCATCCAGCCTTTGCTTAAAACCCTCCAGAGAAGCAGGCTCCACCACACTCCGAGGCACAATATTTCACTGCTTAATCAATGAAATTTTTTTGATAATGCCCAGCCATTGCACTGCCTATAACAACCCTCTTCTCCTTTTCCAATTCAAGAAGTCCTTTCTGAAAATTTTTCTCTCTTTCCTTAATATCAAGTTGATATTCCTCCCTTCTCCTGAGAAGTGAGCACATGGATGCAACCTTAAGGATACTCTGGAGCCCTGGTGTGTCTAGAACTATGTTTGAATCCAACAGCCACTTCAGACTGGATCATTTATGCCTGTGGATAGAAAAGTCCTATTTTCTCCATGTTTGCCTACATACAAGATGGAATCAGAAGTGACTTGAGAAACTGCAAGTCGCTTCTGGTGTGAGAGAATAGGCCATCTGCAGAGATGTTGCCCAGGGGATGCTTGGATCCATCCTGTGGGAGGCTTCTCTCATGTCCCTGCATGAAAAGCTGGGGCTGACAGATGGGAGCTCATCCCATCTTTCTTCAGTTCAGCAGGATTGTTGTGAGCTTTTCGAGGTGTCTCGCCATGTTCCAGAAGCATTCTTCAGGTCAGCAGTTCAGCTGGCATAAGGGTTTAACCCATTGCGCCACCACAGCTCCTTCCCTAATTTCTGATACGTTTAATTACACAAAGGAAGTACACAAGGAAACATGCAAAAATATGATACACATACCACTTCCAAAGAATACTGCAGTTCAGTATTCTTCAACATCATTCTTTCATCTTAATTCTACATGTGTATCATGCAAATTGATTCCAAAATCCAGATAAAAGTCAATATCATGCAAATCAATACAGTCAATATCATGCAAATCGATTCCAAAAAAACAGATAAAAGGAAAAAGGGATAAGCCAGGGTCCTTCCACAGAGCCATATAACCCAGAATATCAAGGCAGATAATCCACAATATCAACGTCAGGAGAAATGCCTCTAGAACATGGCCATATAGCCCGAAAAAACCCACAAGAACCACAATATCTGCTTTGAACTGAGTCATCTGAGTCCACACTGCCATATAACTCAGTTCAAAGCAGATAATGTGGGATTTATACAACTGTGTGGTATAACTCATCCAGGTAGCTTTTGTTCATCAGCTCCAAATGATTTATGAGAACTGGTCTTTCACTCTCAGATGCTATTCCAATTACGTGTTCTATTACATTGTTTTTATTGTCTGTTCTTACTTAATTTCCAAAGAGATAATTGTGTTAGTCTGTTGACAAAAGAATATGCTATTACATATGCTTAAAAATCATTAGTTGTAAATGAATCATAAGATTCCTTTCTTCGTTGTCTCCAACTAGTTATTTTTAACATTATAGTCATTTTATAAATAGTGATTTTATTCAAATCATGGGAGTTGTACTTTGATAAGGTCTTTAGTCTTCTCTGCCACAGTATGCTGGTGCTTCACAAAACTACAAATCCCAGGATCCCATAGTATTGAGACATGGCAGTTAAAGTGGTGTCAAACTCTATTACTTTTTCCACATAGATGCACCCACAGTCCTTCAACTATCCTGTATCAAACTGTATATGGCTTAATAAACCATAAACAGAACTGAGTTGTGTGGTCCCTAAAGTCAGCCTCAGGTCCCATCTACACCGCTATATAGTCCAATTCAAAGCAGATAATCTGGGATAAGATACTGGATTATATGGCAGTGTAGAAGGTGCCCCAGGTAACAATCTGGCTCTAGCTCCATGAGTCAACTGAAGTTTGTTAGCACTTTTCAGAAGTTAATTCAATATTAATTTGTCATTTTCTTACAGAGAGCATCTGATCATTTCACATTCCACTGCTGACCATTACAATATATATTCAATACTTTTGGCTCTTGGGTTACTAACATCAGAACCACAGACAACTGAAAAATGTTTTATACCCAAGCTAGAAAATACAGAATTGTTGCACATTGGTTCAAAATATACTTTCCTTTAAGACATTGTTAGATATGGAAATAATCTAAATTGATTATGAATAAAAAATAATTGAATCACAGGATAACCAATAGAAAAAAATAATTAAATTACAGAACTGACCAGCAGTCACCATGTAATTGTGTCACTAAAGGATAAATCTGCTATCTGAAATGGACAACTTCATAATGCCCTCAGGCCAGACTCGAGCAGAATTATAAAGGGGAAAATAAATTTTAAAAGTTGCATTGCTGTGAGTTAACAATCACAAAAATACCTCAAATTAATAACTGCAAATTTCCAATATGCCAAAATGAAGAATTCATATCTGGTGAATAGCATAAGAAAAGGAACTAGAAATCCACTTCCCTTCCTACCTCATCATCTCTGCAAATCACTCCAGGGCATTTGTCTAAAGAGAAATCTTGAAAGTTACATAACATTTTTAGGTTTTTAAAAACTATTCTTGCATAATGAATATACAAAAGAAGGTACAAAATAATTGGGTGTGCTGAGCTTAGAGAAAACGAGGGCTTTGACCATTTCACAGCATTAGAAGGCTCATTGGAGGTAGGGGAAGGAGAGAGAAATAAAGAAGCTACGGGTTTCACCGCAGAACAACAAAAAATATTTATCTTGAACTAGCTGTACCTGCCACGTGTTGCTGTGGACAACCTTCCCTCCCTCTTTCTCTCCTTTTTTCTTTCTCCTTCCTTCCCTTTTTTTCTTTCCTTCTCTCCTTCCTTCCTTCTTTTCCTCTTCCCTTCCTCTTCTCCCTTTTCTTTCCCTTTTGCTTTCTCTCCTTTTTTCCTTCTCTACCTATTTTTGGACTGCAACTCCCAGAAGTCCTCCTGATCAATTTATCTATCTACCTATCTAACTCTATCTAATCTATCTATCTTATCTATCTGGAGGATTGCTGAGAGTTACAGTCCAGGCAGGCATGTAGCCGGGGGGGGAGGGGGGGGTTGAGGGGCTTCAGCCCCCCCCCCCCCCGAAATTCTCATGGTGGTTCGCAAAAAGGCCTTACTGGTGCATTATTTAAACTGTTATGTTTATTCATATCATGATCTGATCACCATACTCAATATATCCCATATGCATGGGGGTATTGGGGTAACGATAAAAAAGGTTTGCTAGGAAACGAAATCCTGGCTACGGGCCTGAGTCCAGGAATAGGAAATTGAAATGTGCAGGGATTGGGATGCTCTCAAAGAAATCCAAGGAGAAAAAAGCTTGCGGCTTGAAAGCAGTGCATTTGGATCATCCTCCGCTCATAAAGGGCCTGGTCTAGGGGATGCTGGGAGCTGTAGTCTGGAAGGGAGGGTGGATATACTATTGTGTGTTTTGTTTGCTGGGGGAGTCATTTTGCGCATCCTCTGTAGTGTCTTTTGGGGGGGAGGATTGGCTTTTAAAGACATTTCCACTGTGTTTTTCAGTGTTTTTATGAGTGATAGTCATTCATTGGCCCGATAGGTGTATTGTATCCAAATTTGGTGTCAATTCATCCAGTGGTTTTTGAGTTATGTTAACCCCACAAACGAACATTACATTTTTATTTATATAGATGGAGGGAGATTGCGTGCTGTCATATAAATCGATCCTAATCTAGAAAATGAGAGCCAAAATTTTTCATAGCATTTGCAAATGTTTAACCTGGAGTTGCATGCTGATGGTGGACTTTTATAGCCCTTAATTTAGGGAACCGTGAAAGTACCTCAGTCTTCACTTACCAGGATGCAGCTGCTGTAACTGACTGAGGTCTGTTCCCCTGTCAATCAAGAAGCAGGCAGCTGACAGTCTCATACACAGAGATATACCCTTGTTCAAACCGAGAGCATTGCGACAGAGGTACTGCATCTTCCTGCATCAAAGGAAAGCTTTCATAGGAAGGGTGAGAATATAACCCAGTCTCCCCCTGAGCAACAGGGGAACAGACCTCCATTTATTGCAGCAGCTGCTGACCAGTAAGTGGGGACTGGATTAGTTGGGACAGAATTCATTACTGAGAGACACAACTATAGTAATTATGCTGCAACATGAATTAATGGCAAGATGGTAGATCTAGAGCAGTGGTTCTCAACCTGTGGTTCCCTAGGTGTTTTGGCCTATAACCCCAGAAATCCCAGCCAGTTTACCAGCTGTTAGGATTTATTGATTGTTAATTGCATTGTGGTTTTATCTATGATAACTGTTTCATTGTTTTAATTATGATTGTCATTTTGTATAACTGTAATTGTATGGGCGCGGAATGGTGCCTCGTTGTGTAAGCCGCCCTGAGTCCCCCCTTGGGGGTGAGAAGGGCGGGGTATAAGTGCCGGAAATAAATAAAAATAAATAAATTTCTGGAAGATGAAGGCCAAAACATCTGTGGACCCACAGGTTGAGAACCACTGATCTAGTGGGACAAGGAATTATCCTTTTTCTTCATATCACGGGGAAATGAGGCTCTCATTCACAACGTTTTCTATTTGTACAATACCTTTATATGATATTAAACTGAAATGTACCAACCTGCATTTGCAGAAGTGTTAAAGATAATTTGCCAGGTTCTAATTACACATTGAAGGTCTTCCAAAACACATTATTAATGTTGTTGTTGTTGTTGTTGTTGTTGTTATATAATTGCTCCTCATACCCTGTTAACCAGGATACATAATATCCCTTTGAGTCTCCATTGGGAGAGAAAAGATGGGATATACATGCGGCGGCGGCTGCTGCTACTACTACTACTACTAATAATAATAATGATAATATGTCAGCCAAATTATGTTGTTTCATATTACCATTTGTCTTAAAAATTGGATTTCCAACATTGTTTTAATTTGTTTTTAAAGAACTTTAAAAAATTTTATTTTTTAAAAAATGCTTTTATCCCTTGTTTTTTGAGCATTACCTTGGGGGTAATCTGTTAGGTAAGGGCTCCCTAGTGGCGCAGCATGTTAAACTGCTGAGCTGCTGAACTTGCTGACCGAAAGTTGGCGGTTCAAATTTGGGGAGCAGGATGAGCTCCCCCTGTTAGCCCCAGCTTCTGTCAGCCTAGCAGTTCGAAAACATGCAAATGTGAGTAGATCAATAAGTACAACTTCTGTGGGAACAGCGCTCCATGCAGTCATGCTGGCCACATGACATTGGAGGTGTCTACGGACAACGCCAGATTTTCGGCTTAAAAAATGGAAATGAGGACCATCCTCCAGAGTTGGACACGACTAGACTTAATGTCAAGGAAAATTTTTATCTTTACATTTTAGTCTGTTGGGTAAATGTAATAAACAAACAAACATTAATATGGTATTATTAAGAGCATAGCATCAGCTGTAAATCTTCTTCCTGAAAAGGATGAAGGCAATCTATATAGTGCAGGCCCTTTCTAACACAACCCGGAAGGAGATGTGAATTCTTATATGAAAAAATACTATGGAAAAACAGAGCGCCTATGTGCTACCCCCCCCCCAACTCCCCTTCTATTCAGCCACTCAGCTGTGAAGCAGGAGCTGCTCAGCCGTCACCATCAGCCCACCATGGCACAGTCTACAGAGGCCTAATCACAGCATGAAGTGGGAAAAGGTGACTTGCAAATGGCTCAGCTAAATTAGCACAGCTACAAAAGAAGACAAAATTATGCTTGAAAATGAAAAGACAGGAAATGAGGTGTGGGGGTGGAAATCTTATAGTCACTTGAAATAAGTAGAAAATGTCTTTCCAATTCTTAATGCAGCAATCCTGAGCCTGGGCAAAAAAAAAAAAAACTCAAAGGGAAAAATTTAAGCCAACCTATACTGTTCCTAATGTCTCTATGGTTTCCAGCTAAGGCAGCCCCTGTTGTCACAAAGAGCAAACTGTAGAGCATTTCAGTCATTCTCAGTTACCTTGAACACTTATCTATCTATGCTCATCTCTATCTATTTACTACACTTGGAGGACCATCATGCTCGGATCGGAGCCCCCAGTGGCAACCCTTGTGCCAGCAGGACTAAAGACCAACAGGTAGCAGGTTCGAATCCGGGGAAAGTGTGGATGAGCTCCCTCTGTCAGCTCCTGCTTACCATGCGGGGACATGAGAGAAGCCTCCCACAAGGATGGTAAAACATCTGGGCGCCCCCGGGCAACGTCTTTGCAGACAGCCAATTCTCTCACACCAGAAGCAACTTGCAGTTTTTCAAGTTGCTTCTGATATGAAAAAAAATCTCTATCTATAAAGCTATAGATGGAAAATTATTCTCAAGGACATGGCTAACACCCACAGCATCCCCAACACCACCAAAATCAACTTGAAGTTCCTATTTCATGAATAAATTCCTTGTATCTATAATGGCTGGGGTGGTTGGGAAGATTACCCCTCACTTACTCATGGGGAATTGCAGGTATTTTTGCCAATTCTTTCTACAAATTAAAAATAGGGTGGGATGAAGGGGGCACAGTGCAGGGAAGGATATGCTCCTCCAAGGTCCCACTGGGGATAATGCTCCTGGAAGAAGCCCAGCCCTGTGTTAAGCACATTTGAATATTGGCATGGTCAATTCTTGCACATTTCTTTGATTGAAAAATAACCCACTTCCACAGTTGCATTCTAAAAAAAAATAAGGATAGCATTTAGATACTAGAAAAATGGTGGGGATGTCCTTTAATGGCCTTAATCTCTCTCAACCATGGGAAGGAAAGGTTCAAAAACAGTCATTGGCAAGTTCAAAGGAAAGATGCCTGGAACTCGGCAAAGGCAAGAC
Source organism: Anolis sagrei (assembly GCF_037176765.1). Classification (NCBI taxonomy): domain Eukaryota; kingdom Metazoa; phylum Chordata; class Lepidosauria; order Squamata; family Anolidae; genus Anolis; species Anolis sagrei. The sequence goes on from NC_090021.1 coordinate 68,950,254, forward strand.
TGGACAGTGGCCTCCAGCTGAACTCGCATCTCAAATGCTGCAACATCACCCCATGTTTATAGTTTTCTTTCCAAAAGATGAATTATGCTGCCAGTGACTGTCATCTCTGCTTTCTTCCTCTAAAAGAGCAGATAATAAATTATGCACATCTTATAGCAACATGAGAGATGAGGAGTTTTCAAAAGAAGTGCTGCAATTAAAATATGTTTTGAGTGGCATTCGATTACTGGGCTTTTAAAATAGATCTCCTAATTTGGCCCTGTTCTTTCATTGTTGCAAAAAGGAATGCAGTAAAGCTCCTGTACTTTCATCCATCTTGTGTGAACACCAAACACAAACATTATTTGTGTTATAAATTATAAACTTACATTTTTATTTTTTAAAAAACCTTATAAATACATTCCTTATAAACTATATTGTTATTGGGCTGGATGTTCTCAATTTTTTCAACTGCAGGAAAAGCAATTCTGCTTTTTCTGAAGTTCGTTTTGTTGTTTATTCATTCAGCCACTTCCGACTCTTTGTGACATAATGGACCAGAGCTCCCTGTGGTCAAGCCAGTCACTTCAAGGGTAACATCCATCCATCTTGCCCTTGGTTGGCCCCTTTCTACTGAGCAGATGGGGCCACGGTAGCGCAGCAGGTTAAACCACTAAGCTGCAGAACTTGCTGAGCAGAAGGTTGCCGTTTTGAATTCACAGAATGGGGTGAGCTCCTATTGTTAGCCCCAGCTTCTGCCAACTTAGTTCGAAAACATGCAAATGTGAGTAGATCAATAGGTAGCGCTTCAGTGGGAAGGTAACGGCACCCCATGCAGTCATGCTAACCACATGACCTAGGAGACATCTGTGAATAACGCCAGCTCTAGAAATGGAGACGAGCACCACCCAGCAGAGCCAGACTCAAGTAGACTTAATGTCAAGGGGAAACCTTTACCTTTATTGAGCAGAAGGATTGTTTATTCTTCTTCTTTTTTCACTATCACAATGAGCAACTCGCCGCTTTGCAGAGTGTGTTTATCTTTCTATGGTAATAGGAAAAGGGAAAGAGAATTTTCAATGGTCTACCTGTGTATATTGGTAAAATCCTGAAGGAGATTATTTGGAGCAAGCTATCTACACATTTCCGCCTCAGGACAAAGGTTTGCCTACTGAGTATCTGGAAAGTGACAAGAGACAGAAACCTGGTGAAGGAATAAATTATATTTAGACAAGGAAGACCATACTCTGCCTCTCATTAGCCTCCCTGTGCTATTTTCCTCCTTCCTGTCATATAAAAGAACACACGCCTCAAGGCAACTGGCTGCTCTCTTTCAGGCACTCCATAAATCAGGTATTAAGCTGAATAGATGGGCAGAGAAAGAGAAGTTCCTCAGTGATTTTTCTGACTGAAGGTATTATTATTGTAATATGAGTAAATACTCTGAGCTGTTTTTTGAAAATCGCTAAAGGATTTTCTTTTCACTCCCTGTGACTCAGCAAGTCTGGCTTTCAGGCAGAAATCTCAGCTTGACAGAAATGGAGCTTCTGTAGCATCCTGCTGGATCCTGGTCAGTGAAAAAGCCGCTGGGGAAAAAGAGACTGCAGGGCTGGGTTAATACATCAATACATATGTGACTTACCCTCCTGACACTTATTTCCATCTACTACTCCTAGAAAGACCATGCAGAATGTGTGAAGAGGCATCTGGGGACACCAGAGAAGGGTGGATGAGGACAAACAAGATATTGAAAACTGAGGATCTATGGACCGGCGGTGTTAATGGGCTCAGGTTGGCCCTGCACTCCTCCCTGAAGGGAATGAAGCTGAGAGATATGTCTTTTGAATATGGGAAAGAGCATTACACAAGAGGGCCATCAAATAGCATTATTTATTAACCTCCTTAGAACACCGAGCAACTTTTAAGTTGAAAGAAGCCTAAAGAGCAACAGAAAGAAAAGCCCAGGGCTGCAGAACTCAACTTTTCTGCCTAGTTGTTGCCCAAAGCTTAAAGCATTTCTTCTCTTCCCCACACAACACTTGCTAACACTGAGGGCTTTGGAGACTGCTTCTATAAGAGATCACACATTGGCTCCTCCTGGATGCAAGTGTATTGCTGAAATATGTACTTTTTATCAGCTTTGGCCGATTCACCTACAGTTGTTAGCACAGTACTCACACTGACCCATGGATATGTCAACCCAGTTTTTGTTGTTGCCAGTGGCACAGTGGGTTAAACCACTGAGCTGCTGAACTTGCTGATCGAAAGGTCACAGGTTCAAATCTGAGGAGCTGTGTGAGTTCCCGCTGTTATCCCCAGCTTCTGCCAACGTAGCAGTTCGAAAACATGCAAATGTGAGTAGATCAATAGGTACTGCTCTGGCGCTCCATGCAGTCATGCCAGCCACACGACTTTGGAGGTGTCTTCGGCTTAGAAACGGAGATGAGCACCAACCCCCAGAGTCAGGCATGACTAGATTTAATGTCAAGGGAAAACCTTTACTACTATATACAGAGAGATGTTTATCAGGAATATTTGGGAAGACTCTCAAATTCTTCGTAAAGCTCTACAAGTTTACTTTCTCCACAATCCATAAGGAAAACAACAGCAACAATGCTGAAACGTTCACACCTACGAGGGTTGAATGAAAAGTAATGCCTCCACCTTCATAACGCCTCAACAGATGGCAGTACTGGTATGTGGCAGATACTGGCTTGTTCAGTAGACTCTTGTCTACAGTTCCATTTTGGCAGGAAGCCTTAGCATTGAACGGTTGCAAATATGGAACCCTGCGCAGACGGTTGGTCAATGCGACTTAAGCAATGTGCAGTCATTGAATTCTTGATAGCAGAAGGAGTCAACATCTTTAAACTTACTCGCCCAATGACGCACCTTACTCACATCAACACAATCACCATAAACAGCTTGCATTCTCTGATGAATCTCCTTTAGGGTCAAGAATTCAATGACTGCACTTTGCTTAAGTCACACTGACCGACTGTCTGCGCAGGGTTCCATACTTTGCACTTTAACAATATAATTCAATGCTAAGGCTTCCCGCCAAAATGGAACTGTAGAGGAGAGTCTACTGAACAAGCCAGTACCTGCCGCATACCAGTACTGCCATCTGTTGAGGAGTTACAAAGGTGGAGGCATTACTTTTCATTCAACCCTCATAGCTCCAACAGACAGGAGTTCTTTCTCCCACCCTGGACCTTCCACAAATATATCAACCAATTCCCAATTTTCCAATTTCCAACAAACCTCACAACCTCTGAAGATGCCTTCCATAGATGCAGGCAAAACTTCAGGAGAGAATGTTTCTAGAATATGACCATTCAACCCAAAAAACCTACAACAACCCAACAGCAACATTATATATAACTGTATTTGATAAACCTGATCCTATTTGCTATTTAAACATAATGTGAGAACATGCACAAATACACATGAAGTTTCTCCCCACCATGTGCAACAAATTCACAAACCTTTGGGTGGAAAAACATGGGACAAGTTTTGTGAAGGTCATAAATTAGGTATGATAAAATGCAGCCCTTCTGTACTCCCTCATCCATCTATCCAGCCTACATTTCTCAAAAGAACAAAAAAAAATCTATTCATTTCTCATATGGAACAGGGCATACCAATATCTGGCTTTGTGCACTACAGGTTCATTTCTAACCAAGAAGTGCGGGAGAAAGTGCCTAGGAAAACACTATGCTGAGTGTAGATTTCACCGTACTTCCCTGCATGGATTTTCCACTAGACAAATTCTCTGGAAGTCTGCACAGCAGATTCATGTGATTATGGAGCTAGGAGGGTCAGTACAGTCTGCACCACAAATAATGTTGGTTTTGGATTCTTCCAGATGCACTGCATCAAGAAGCAGAGTTCAAGTAATTATTCTGGTTCATTGTACAACTAAACCGAATTCATTTATGTCTGTTTCTTTTATTGCAGACATTTGTTTATTCATTCTAAATTCTCTGAACTGAACCAATGGGGGAGGGGCACATTATGTGAACAAGCTGTGTATGTTCAGATAATATAATTTTTGATTTATTTTATTTTAAACAATACCCTAAAGGCACCATAAACTAACTGATCTTGGAAACTAACTAGGATCAGCTCTGGTTAGAACATGAAAGAACCAATACCAGGTGGTGTAGGCTATATTTCAGAGGGCAGAAGTGGAAAAGCTACCTCTAAGAATCCTTTCTCTATGAAAGCCCTATAAAATTAATTGTATTGCCATAATTTGACAGGTGATTTGAAGGTGTGCATGCCCAAGCCCATGCCCCATACACATCCATATTGCTTTGCTTTTATTACATTTACTGATCTTGACAGTTGCCCCATTTAATGAAGCAGTTTTTGCAAACTGCACAATTATGATTCTTAATGCCATAGCCTCCAGCTGCAGGGCAAAAAAGTGAAAGAAACACAGGCAGGAGACCAAACTGGCATAAGCCCTCCATTTTAAAAAAAGAGGAAGAAAAATAAACCACTAAGGGCACTTCTATATTGACATTTTGGTCGGTTTGACTGAAAAATCAGCCTGGAGGTGTTCTATAAAGGGCACTTTGGCCAGGGAAAGACATTTAACATGCATTCACTGCAGATTTACAAAAAACAAACAAAAACAAAACAGGATTCAGACTTTCCCTGCATTTGGCCAGTGCAGACACTCACCCCAATTCCTATGCAAAATCGGATGTGGGTGTCTTGATTGCTATCCCGTCCTCCATGGAGTTACCTCAGGGAATGTGCGACAGCTATCTCTTCCCAGCCCAATTTTTCCAACTGGAAGGGAAAAAAAGGCACTGACCACATAGTCGTAGCCTCCTTCCAAGCTGCTTTTCTAGTCGTATGGTGCAGAGCCAGTAATTTGAAGCCAAAACTTGGAGAAGCTTTCCATTAGGACCAGCACAGACACACTTAGATCCATCCGGGTGTATTCACAGGGACCACAAAGAAGAGCCATGAATTTTTCAGAACCTGACTTCATGTCAAGCCAAATGTATGTGTGTGTTGGAGAACTTTAATGAAAAGCAGATCTATGGCAGCCAGGTGATAGGTGTCTAAGTTTTGACTTGTTATCAGCTTCTTTCTTGCAGAGCCCTTCCGATCTATTTTAATTCAAATTAAAACACACATCTGGGAAATCTAGCTTATATATTTATTAGGATGCCAAAATTAGAGGGAGAAGCAGAGAAAGGTAAAGCTCTTTCTTATTTCTTCTGCCACCAACTATTGCACTTTTCTCATTGCTTCAAGGCAGCCGTTTTTCAATCTGTGACAAAACAAGAAGTTGACTTTCCTTCCTTTGTCAAGAAACAGAAGTTAAGAAGTACAGTACCTCCTTCTTAAGAAATCAGCAGCTATTCCCTTAGACAGAGAATGGGAGGATTCCATCTGGTAGTGTTTGGGAATGGAAGGGACAGCCATGGTTAGTAAAAAGGTAAAGGTAAAAGTTCTCCCCTGACACTAAGTCCAGTTGTGTCCGACTCAGGGGTTGGTGCTCATCTCCGTTTCTAAGCCAAAGAGCCAGCGTTGTCCATAGACACCTCCAAGGTCATGGTGGTTGGCCTGACTGCTTGGAGTGCCGTTATGACATGGCTGAAGATAATTAAATATAATAATTCAAAACAATACAAAAACTGCCCAGAAATAAAATAAAGCATACTTTTTCTTGCTAGTCTTATTGATATTCTTCGTAAGAGATTCAGCAACTTCACCAAGAGCAGAGAAGAAATGCATATCCAGAGATGCACAGATCTCATGGGTTGAGAAAAACAAGATGGGATCCTCAGGACAACAAGAGCAAATAGTCAATTTACCCTATTGTTATGTTTTAGTCCAGTATAGGTGACGTATGAAAAGTATGGATCCTAGCAGATGGTATCCTGGGACTTGCCAAATCAAACATATACAAAGAGGTTAATTCTTGGCACCTTGCTTTGCTTAAAGAAATAGCTTTATAGAAGCTATAAACCTAAAGAGAATTCCACCTTCTTACTGTGCCAAATCCTCCTTTATTCAGGCAAAGGGTAGAGTCTACATTTCTGCTTTATTAGGAAACAAATATTCTTAACAGAACAGAAGGTTGTGGCTTGGCTTTCACCACATGCAGCTTCTGCCAGAACATCTAGCTTGTCTCAGGAACAAACTCAGAGGTCAACATTAAACCAGCATGCTATAATTGTTAAGAGTGCCAGACTAGGATGTGAAGGCTATCCATCAACTAAAACATCAGTCAAATTGGGTAAATATCAAGACCACTGGAGGCTCTGGTTCAATTCGCCATTCATTTCACAGATTGACCACACAGAGGTCTTGTGAGGTCAAAACTGGAGAAAAGGGCAGAGGAAGGGCTCTGTTTCATCTTGACCTTCTTGGGGAGATGTGGGACAGAATTATAATGAGTAGGTTGCAAAGCAAGACAGCATACCCCATTCAAGAGTGTCTTGCAATTCTCTGTGCAGTGTTTTCACAGGGAAGGAGACACTGACATGGAGAGAAACCAGCGGGGATGTTCGCAGATGCAGACAACTAAGGCTACAGCTAATCCAACAAATAAATGCAAAGAAAAGATCTACTTATTTAGTATATCTAAATAGTTTATAATGTTTTCACAAAGAGAAACAGATTCTGTGGATGAGAAACTGAAAAGAACAATAATTCCTCATTCCCTTAACGTGGATCCTTAATATATCCAAAACAGTACTATAAATACTGGTACATCAAGAGGGGAATGTTTCGAAGCCTGTACAAAGGCCAAGGTCACAAGACCAAAAAAAAAAAAAGAACTTTAGAAAAATAAGATCTTTTAAATTGAAAGGATAGGGTACAGTAAATGCTGTTTAAAAAGGGCTGTACATATAAGTGAGTAAGGAAAATTGATGGTGGGACCTCTAAAAGTATGGAAAAACCAGAGAAAGAAGGTGTTACATTGAATATCCAGAGGAAATAGTGTCAATGAACAAACAGAAGCATTCTGAGCTGCAATATTTTAGTGTCACCAAAGTGAGGCAAAAATGCCAAATTGTCAGCACTATATTTAAGAATACACACAAAATGGGGTGGAGGGACCAAGCTTCTCTCCATAATGCAAATATATTAACACCAGTTTAGTTAACCTATTCAGTGAAAAAATGAGGAGTATCAGAATTTTTTCTGAGGCAGTTTGTGTGGCCATTGTTGGCATGCACACATGAATGAACCATTCAGTAAAAATATTTTTCTCCCTTTCCTAAAGAGAACAATGCTACACAGTACAGACATATCACAGTTCATAAAGCCTGTGACAAAGATGCTTTTTCATAAAAGCTTTTAATGCCTCCCAAACCCACTTTTTTGTCCTCATCCTGTGTCTTGCTGGAGGTGTTTTAGCAGCCTTTGCATGGGAAATATGGCTAGAGACACAAAGACCTGTGGTTCTGGCAGTTGTGTGTCTTCAGTAACAATGTAATAAAACTTGAAAGAGGTAGAATTTCTTTCCAGCCTACTGTACTATGGGAAATTTATTTTTATTCTCGCCAATTGTACTGTTACAATTTCTGTCTGCTTGGAACATGCAAAATAAAACAGCCACGTTCTCCATAATTGAGAAAAAGCAAAAATGGAGAGCAGATAAGTCTGTCTCACTACCTACTTTCAAAACATTTTTAAAAAGAGATCTATACATTTGGGCACCAAAACAGAAATCATAAGAAAAGTAAAGGTAAAGGTTTCCCCTGAAATTGTCTAGTCATGTCCAACTCTAGGGGTGGTGCTCATCTCCATTCCTAAGCTGAAGAGCTGGCATTGTCCATAGACACCACCTAGGTCATGTGGCCAGCATGACTGCATGGAGTTCCGTTCCCTTCCCGCAGAAGCGGTACCTACTTGCATGTTTTCAAATTGCTAGGTTAGCAGAAGCTGGGGCTAACAGCGGGAGTTCATGCCAATCCCCAGAATCGAACCGGCAACCTTTTGGTCAGCAAATTCAGCAGGTCAGCAGTTTAACCCACTGCACTACCAAGGGGGTCTATAAGAAATGTGGATGCTGGTAAAAAAAAAATAGCAAGGCATTGCTGGATGAATTTTAGAAGAAGCTTTCAAATGGGATCTAGAAATGTATCCCCATGAATATGGTGGTCATACAATATTCAAGTGAATAGTTTCATATTAATCGGTAGGGAAGAAAGACCACTGCCAGTCACAGCGATTGATTTGCAAGGTCTCCCCCCTGCAGGACAAAGAGTGCTGTGGCTACTTTTGACATGAACAAAGCAGTATCTATCAGCTCTGCGTCTCCGCTCTGTTTAGTTATGACTAACTCTGAAGAGGAATGTACATTCTTAAAGCCATTCAAGTTATTTTTGGCTGTCATTGTCAAACAGATTTTCCTTTCAACACAGCAAAATTTACTTAGGCTTATCCAAGTCCTGTATGTGCTGATATAGCAAAACAGACAAAGGCAGGGATCATTTTTCTATAAACTGAATGGGTGATGACTGCCCAAGTGCAAAGATGAAGGGAAACATCAATGCCGGGTTAATTTTCAGGGCAACAGCTTGCCAAAGCACAATGGTTGCCCTTGAGTGCAAAAACCACAAGCAACTGCAAAAGTAGATACCGTACTTGCCTATTTAAAACAAAACAGGCAATGCCAAAGCACTCACATTCAACCAACTGAAGAGTTTGGTGAAATCACACAAAGTACTTGGGCTGAGATGGTAATACATATAAACCCCATGCCTGGAAGGATGCTTTTAAGATGAGGATTAAACACAGTCTTCCAACTAACTTCCTAACATTACTAACCTAGAGCCCTTACATACTTTCCAGTTACAGCACTACGATTCCAGTTATAGCACTCTGATTCCCCGTTAATTGCCATGCTCTCATTCTATTTGATTCTGAGATCTGACAGAGAATTGTAAACGCCTCTCCCTAGACTGCAAATTTCATGATTTCACAGGACGTTGCCATGGCAGTTAAAGTGGGATCATAATAGTATAAGTGTGTAGTATGAAAGGGCACACGGCCAGTTTTTCTAATGTACCTGTTCACATACTTTGTCATTTGTGAACTATACAAGTATCCCCATCTAGGGAAAAAAAGAATGGATCCTTTTGACTTCATTGTTGTCATCTGTGTGTGAGTGAAAGAATATACTGTTCTTTCTGCTAGTTTACAAACTCTTTCTCAGCCTGAAACAGTAAGCAACATTATAAGGAGCTATTTACAAACACTGTATATATTGAGATGATACTTCTATTAAATACAAAGCTTTAGACTGCTGGCCTTTAACCACTGCTTGCTACCTTTTCAGAGATATATTTGAACAATCTTGTTGATCTCATATTGTGACATGATCTTACAGAAGTTTCAGAAGGAATTCAATAATGTTGGGTAATTCAGAAAAGAAGCAAACACTTGAATATACAGTATTAAAATAAATAAGAAGTAAGAATTAATCCTCTAGATTAGTGGTTCTCAACCTGTGGGTCCCCGGGAGTTTTGGCCTACAACTCCCTGAAATCCCAGCCAGTTTACCAGTTGTTAGGATTTCAGGGAGTTGAAGGCCAAAACATCTAGGGGCCCACAGGGTGAGAAGCACTGTTCTAACTAGTTAAGAAATGTTATATAGTCACACTTGTGCATTTAATAACATACTACAAGCTCATAAATCCCACAAGTAATGAACACCCCCCCACACACACACACACAATTATTCTACTACAACTAATTCGATTATGTACGTAAAATTCTTAAATCAGGTGAGACCCCTTCTGAAAGTTTCAAAACAGCACAGTATGAAGTTAAAATTGATTGAAACCTCTTGTATAGCTTCCTTGCATTCCACTAAGGTTTTAGTGAAATAATCTAATAATAATAATGATGATGATGATGATGATGATGATGATAATTATAATAAAGCTTTATTTGCAACCCACTACTATCTCCTCGGAGGGACTCGGGGCAGCTATAGAAAGCACTCAATAGTGCAAAAATATACAAATACAACAAAATACAAAAGATAAAAATCAGTAATAATAACATTAACCTATTTTACATTAAAACAACGATAAAAGCCCTATTATTTCAAAAGATACTATAAAACCCAGCAGGCTGCAAAAACAGCGGTTGTATACAGTATCAGCCCCATAAGTGCAAGAGGGAAGCAAATCACAAAGTTCTCAAATATAGTGATTAAGGCCATAAACACTAAACATGGTCAAAGGTTTGTTTAAAAAGACATATTTTCAGGTGTTTCTAGAAAACTTGAAGAGTGAGGGCTACCCTAATTTCTTCAGGGAGGGCATTCCAAAATCAGGGAACTATCACCGAGAAGGCCCTCTCTCTCATCCCCACCAACCACAGTTGAGATGGAGGTGGGATCGAGAGGAGGGCCTCCCTGGCAGATCTTAGGGCCCATGTCAGTTCATAGAAGGAGATGCGGTCTTAAAGATAGAAAAGGGCATTTTTAAAAAATCAAACTGATTATTTACCTGATTTTAACTACATCTTAATGGAGTTTTGGTGCAAAATGTCAGTTGAAAGGAACAAAATTGCTCTAGGGCTTCTCATTTCCTGCCTGTTTTGAAAACCCAAAATTGAGAATAAGCACCGTTTTTGTTCTTCCTCTGTAGAATTAGGTAAATCACCATATGGTTTATACTTTACAAAGTTATAATTTCTCCCCTTAAATGTCTGAGATTCTGGCACTTCTTCTTTAAACATTAGGCCTAGAATGTAAACAAACAGCTCCAGCAATCATTCATCTGAATTATTTTATTTTTATTTTTCAAAACAGAGCTGACTACAATATCTTAGAATAAACATGAACTCATATTGTTGCAGTGCAACCTATAATCCACTTAATGTCACTGCCCTGAAGAAGCGCTGTTTGATTTCTGGCAGCGTTGCTAGAATCGGGTTGGCACTTAATCTGGCACTGAGGAGATGGCAGTATTTCTGCACCACCCCCACCATTCTGAAAATGAAATGAAGATAATTCATCTAAGGCCTAGCAACTGAGCTCGGAAGTCTATACTGATGATCTTTTTGGTAATGTCTCTCAATCTGAACAGAAGGAAGAGAAACCAGTGACACAAATGGAATTTTAGTTATGGAAGGCGGAAAATATTGCCCCCAAATAAAAATCCTGCTCTTTGTGAAAATTCCCTTCAATCTCCAAATTTCTAGCTTTGCAGAGAGCGAGAAGCTGAAAAGTTTTCATACACAGAACTCTGTGCCTTAATGTAAAATCACGTGTAATTCACATTTGATCAGTTCACACAGAGAAAGAAAAATATGCCACGCAGATGATCAATAAAGAACAAGTAGTTTACTCTTTGAAATTCAGAACAACATATGTACAATCATGTGATCAGTTGAATCGACGCACATAATGTCCCTTTAGAGAGATTTAAAAATGGTCTTTGTCCATGTGGATAAACTCCGTCCAGCAGCTCATGAAGCAAGAGCACACTCCAAACTGTATCATTGTCTCTCTGCTTTTCTGCAAGCATTTGCATAGCTCAACCTGAAAAATGTAGCAGTAATCAAAACGCCCAGGCTCAGCTAGTTCTGTGGGCATAGCACTACCAAACAGCTTCATGCATCTTATTTTATAGCTGTTTGCATTCCCCTGGTTACTCTGCCTGTCTCTTTCTTCTGGGTGCCAATATTGCACTTCTAAATGCTTGACTGAAGTTTTAAGTTACTGCAATCTAGAAATTTGGAGGCTGAAGCAAATTTCATGAGAGGGTGTGAATTCTTATAGGGGGATAGGGAAAATAATGCTGTCAGTTTGCGATCTCCTTGTATCTATACACTGAAGACAGAACCCTTACATTGGTTTCAGAAAGCTTGTTTTAAAAGATGTTAATAAATGAAAATAAATGCTACATCTATTTAATCAACATGAGTGAGGTTCTTTCCAGAAGGCATGGTGGTTCTGCAGTCTTGTGTACTTGCCCAAGACACTCTCAAATGAGCACTCTAGCAAACAAAAGAACATGACAGTTTCCTACTGCAGGTCTGCCACCACACCTGTTTTTCTAGGGTGGATATGGAGGTCTCTTCCTTAGATGGCAGGGGAAAGAACTGCAGACCCCTAACCCCCTGGAATTACTGCTAAGCCAGTGGAAAAGAAAGGGGAGAAAGTCATTGCTTTATTGCCATACTTTTGCTTCTGCAAAGGTGTTTATTTTTCCTCTGTTGCTCAGAAGTCATCACCATGTTTCATTCCTTTTTCCTAATGGCACAAGTGGGTGTACTTTGACATTTTTTCCTATTCAGAATGATAGATTGTATTATTCACCCTGCTAGCTGGGTTTCTAGCCTTGTAAACAAATACGAACAACCAAGGGAAAGAATCAACAGCCTCTAAAATAAGTGAAGTGGTGAACAAAATGAATTTATGTCTTCCCAAAGGAGAGTTTGTTCTGTACAGGCATAGGTATTTATACTTCATCTTCATCACTTTGCTCATATACAAATAGCAACTGGCAGTACTTTTCTGTTTGCAGTATGCAACTTTAAGGGAGCTTTGCAGATAGAAAGTCAATGTAGTGGAAGATAGCATTAGCATTCACAAAATGAGAAACTGACTTCGACTGTGCTCCATTCAGGACTGATTATCCATATAGTCATCATCTCCAGCTTTAATTACTGAGTAGACATACTATCTGTATATGGATTGATCACTACATGTGAGACAAACTCTTGTCTCTAGTCTGCTGATGGTCTCTAGTTGTGCAAATTGATCACAAGGCTCTTTCCATTACTTTGAATGAGGCTTCCTTAACATGCTACTTGTTTATGCTCAAGGAGTTGTGACACTTTTTATGTGGCAATGATCATCTAGTTTTCCCTCAGTTGCTACCTAAAATGTTCAGTCTAGGAAATAAAAATGTTATCATTTAATTCTACTTAATGCATACTTTAGTCCTAGACATTTTGCTAGAATAATGGTTCTACCCAAAAGCTAAACCATCTAGAATTAACTGCCTTCTTTTTGGATAATGTCCCCAATCATCCCATTTTAATAACAACAACAACAACAACAACAACAACAATGTACTTTATTTATATTCTGCCCTATCTCCCAAGGGGACTCAGGGCAGATTACAGTACATATACAGCAAACTTTCAATGCCACTATATAATTAACAAAGACAGATAGTACATAAGTGGAGGCAAAGGCTTCCCATCTTTTTCTGTCTCTGGCATCTGGAGACTATGGTCAACTCCAGCACCAGGAGGTACTGTTGCTCCATCTTCCATGCCAAGGAGCTGTGTTGTCTTTAGACGCTCTCCCGATCGAATTGCCAGGCATGTCTGTAAGGGAGCCTTTTATTACTTCCCTGTCAAAGTGGTACCTATTTATTTACTCACATGCTGTTTTCAAACTGCTAGGTGAGCAGAAGCTGGATTGACAGTTGTGAGCTCACCCCAACCCTGTCTATTAGAAAAGCTGTCTTTGGGTTTTTGGGAACTGAAATCAAACTTATCTAGAGCAGTGGTTCTCACCCTGTGGGTCCCCAGATGTTTTGGCCTTCAACTCCCAGAAATCTTAACAGCTGGTAAACTGGCTGGGATTTCTGCGAGTTGTAGGCCAAAACAGCTGGGGACCCACAGGGTGAGAAACACTGAGTTAGAACTAAAAAAACAGCAGAGAGTGAGAGGTCTGTAGACTTGTCTTTCTGTTTGTTACACTTGTTTTAGTATCTATGTTAAGCATGTGTATTAGTGCATTGGTGTGCTTTATTTTTTGTGTTTATATGTTGTTTTCTGTGTTGTCAAGTGCAGATTTTTTGTACTTGTTAGAACATAGATTAGCAGTGTGTTTTTTAAGAAATGTATTACTTTATGGTCTGATCAATAAAAATTGGTAGCAAAAAAGTTGTAGTAATCAAGGGATTGATGGAGCTCATTTCATGATTTAAATAAAGTAATAGTAGTGAAGTCAAAGCTACCAAGAGTGCTACCTTTCCATGATGAAGATGGGATTGCATGTCCACATGAGCACTACTGATAGTTGTCTCCTGTTCTTCCCCAGTTGTCCTGGGAGTTCTCTTATTGGATTGTTTCATCATAAGGTTTTCAAGGAAGAAGGCTTCAAGGACAGTTTGCTATTGCCTTTTTCTCTGTAGTACTAACAAGATTCAACTATACTACCACTGCCATTTTTTCTGTGATGTTCTCCATCTGTAACCACCCCCACTTCCCCACTACTGTTGTTGTCCAATACCTATTCAACACATTCTGACTCCTCAAGAAAAGTTGGCCTGAGATTGTAGATCCAACCAGCAGCACTCTTAGCATCAGCATAGGCTTTTGTCTCATATGACTATGAATCTCAACATCATGGAAAGATTGTGCTATAATAGGTTCCATTCAGGCCCGTAGCCAGGATTTTGATGGGGGGGGGGGTGAGTCTGAGTGAAAGAGGGTCTGCCCTAGCAAACCTTTTGTATCGTTACCCCAATACCCCCATGCATATGGGATATATTGAGCATGGTGATCACATCATGATACGAATAAACATAACAGTTTAAATAATGTACCAGTAAGGCCTGCTCGCGGACCACCATGAGAATTTCGGGGAGGGGGGCTGAAGCCCCTCAAGCCCCCCCCCCCACTACATGCCTGGTCCCATTGTATAGCGCTGGTTTTCTGAAGAAAAAACACCACAATAGAGAGCTAGCATGTCATTGTGGCTTGGTTATTGGCATAAGAGTCTGGGAAACCAGAGTCTGAATACTACTAGGTTATGGAAACCCATTGGGTGCCATTAGGAAAGTCATACTCTCTCAGGCTCAGATGAAGGCAATGCCCCCCCCCACCACACACACACACACACACACACACTGCCCTCTAATCAATCTTGCTAAGAAAATCCCATATATGACTGCCATTAATTGGAAATGACATGAAGGCAGGCAACAACAGCAGCAGCACCATAATCCTACAGTAGTTGAACATATTATGTGTGTTTTCAGTTTCAAAAGGCTACTGAAGAAAGCAATGGTTTCAAAATGAATTTATTAGAAGTCACAGCACATTAAAATCAATAAAGCTTTTCTAAAGAGATTAGATGTGAAATGGAAAATAAATGTGAGGTAGTTTTCTCTCCCAAATTAAAAACTATACCAAAGGAAGATGAAGTAGAAAAAATTACCAACTGGCACTCATCAAAAGAAGAGCGGTAGGGCTCACAGAGGCAAATGCTATGCAGAAAGTTGTTTTATTTGCTTCTTTTGCCAGAAGTCTGCCTATTGTTGTCCCAGAAATGACACAATAAATATCATGGGCAAAAAGAGATGTAAATATCTCTGGCAACAGATTGCAAGCACTGCTTTGAAAATGATTTGGCTATGATGAGATTACAACATCTGGTCTACAGGATTATCTACCTCTTATTTTGAAAAATGCATTCCTCCACTGACACACTGCACACCCTGCCATAATTTCTACAGATATCCACTCACACTGTATTATTTTATAACCATGCATTTCGAGTGGGATGATCTTCAGCAGCATTTCCCGGGGGGGGGGGGGGGAGGAGACTATTCCTCCAGGTCTGTTATAGAAGTAGAATGCCAATTCAGGGTAAAAACACTTCAGAGGAAGGTCCTTGTTCTTCAGACCCAAATTGTTTACACTGTTGTTTTCACAGACAGATTACACTTAACGGTGATCCTCAATTTTGTAGAGCTAGAGGACCATTTCAGCTGATCTGTGTCCTTAGCCTTCAATTCATTCAAGTGATTTTCAGATGTTTCTCAGGGAGTTTCCTGAGGACAAGGCTGGTCTTCATGTTGATGTGCTCATCAGTCTCCAGGCAATCATGATCAATCATTATCTCTCATAGATGCAGCCAAGCTAGGCTATGCATGATGAAAGGACTGGGAAAATAATTGGAAGGCACATGGATTAAAACGTATACTGCACCTGACCAAGTCCTAGCTGGAGGCCATCTAAAGCCTTTGGAAATAACAACATTGAATTTTTTTACTCCATCACCACCAATGCTTCTGTGCAGTGACAGTTTCCAAATTGCAAGGAAGCTTCTTCATCTCACCGACAAGAAGGGCTGCACTGAGTCCTCAGAAGGTCACTGTGGTGTTCCAGCTCCACACCTTGCAGTTAAAATGAGGACACAATTATGCTATTTCCTATGAAGTTCCAACATGCCCCGTGAACTGAAATGAAAATTAAGCAGCAGTCTTTCAGATACTGTGTCTCTTCCCACACCAAGAACCAACGGTGATGCATGAAGGCAATTCTGACACCTACACCAACTGGATCAAAACTGTTCCCTCCCCCCTAAAAGCAGCATTTGTCTTATCCCTTTTTGCCTTCATGTGCACCATATGGCTTTTTCATCTACTTTAACAAAACCACTGTCTCATGCACAGATATCTGGAATACTACCAGTGATTTCTCTTACTGTTGAACTGCTCAGTTTCCACAGTCCTCAAGCAAAATGTTTAACCAAATCAACCTTATATTGAATGTACCTTGTACTGCACCATACGTTGACCTCATTCTTTCTATTTTTGACTGCATCCTTGTTGTCTCTTGACTCTTCAGTTTCTCTTTCTCACTGCCTGCTGTACACAACAGCTGTTGTTGACTTCTGCTGGAAATGCTCTGCTGATATTTTTTGTAAAACAAGTGGTAGCATTATATGGAGCCTGCTAGCATCCCTACAATGGGAATTGTTCTCTACTTGTGCAGCAACATGTCAGTGAAGTTGTTAGTTTGATTCTGGGGGGAAAAGATGGCAAAGCCACTCATCAGTGATTCTAGATGGCAATCACCTGGACCACAACATTTCAGTGGAACCACTCTAAGGCCAAAATGAGAACAGGTTAGTCATCAGATTCATTGCTTTGTCTCTTAGATATATTTGAATGGCTGTAATCATCAGTAACTTCCAGGCAACAGATAATAGGCTGCATCATTGCCACCTTCACAATACCTTCTAGGGCAGTGGTTCTCAGTCTGTGGGTCCCTGGGTGTTTTGGCCTACAACTCACATAAATGCCAGCTAGTTTACCAGCTGTTAGGATTTCTGGGAGTTGAAGGCCAAAACATCTTGGGACCCACAAGTTGAGAACCACTGCCCTAGAAGGTATTGTGAAGGTGGCAATGATGCTGAGAAAACTGCATTGCATAGTTATCCAATGTAAGTTTAATTCTTGCCCTCAACTTATAAAGACAATGTATTTCAAATTATTTATTAAAATTATATCATTCTTTTCTATGAAAAAATGGAACTCTAGTCAGCTGACAATCATGAAATCCAATGAAAGCAATTTTTTTTAAAAAAATCAATAATATCTATATAGGCATGTATTTGGTATGTGTATACACATGCACACACTACTGGTGGAATTAGTAAGTTATATTATATAAGTCAAGGAAAAATTACTTCTAGAAGGAAATGTGGTACAAAGGAGACAAATGATCACAGTACATTTAACTGAATCAGGTTACTGTTTTACTTTAGGCTATTAATTCATTAGAACACTATAGTCACAATTTAATTCACACTAAGTGGCTCAGGTCATTTTGAAGAGACTGTTCTGTCCATAAAATAAAAGGATACTTGCCATCCTTTCTTCCATTCAGAATGCTCTCTGCCATTTTTCTCGATAAGTGTACCTAATGTAATCTTATGAAGGTTACTAACCTTTTAACGTTCAGATGAATAAAAGAAATGCTAACACCTTTATTAAAGGGACAATAACATAATCAACCTGCACTTAGTGATCTGGTCATCTCTTTCAAAAATAACATTATGTTCAAACATGTTCAGACCAAAATAAGGGATTTATTTAATTCATTTACTTTTCTGCCTTCCTCCTAGAGTAAAACCCAAAGAGGGGTACGATTTCTTCACTGTGACATCACGGGCTTTCAGATGGGCACTAGCCTGTATTTAGTCAGACACTATGTTTTCTAGCATGGATGTTCTCTGCCCCATTTACTGCATCACTGCCCACTCTCCAGTAAATCAGGTGTTCACATGGTTGCACTTGACGGGAGGGAATGTTAGGAGAGAACATTGCCCACTACCCTGGCCATTTTCCTATTCCAGAGATCATCTAGGG
Organism: Anolis sagrei; assembly: GCF_037176765.1. Classification (NCBI taxonomy): domain Eukaryota; kingdom Metazoa; phylum Chordata; class Lepidosauria; order Squamata; family Anolidae; genus Anolis; species Anolis sagrei. Next base: position 68,968,352 of record NC_090021.1, read on the forward strand.
CAGTGGTTTTCAACCTGTGGGTCCCCAAATGTTTTGGCCTTCAACTCCCAGAAAACCTAACAGCTGGTAAACTAGCTGGGATTTCTGGGAGTTGTAGGCCAAAACATCTGGGGACCCACAGATTGAGAACCACTGACCTAGGACATTGCTTTCCAAATTCTAGTTCTCAGTATTTTGGACTTCAACTCCCAGAATCTTGAACATGGTCCAAGGTGGCCCAGGCTTCTGGAAGTCAAAGTCCAGAACACTTAAGAGACCCGAGCTTGGAAATCACTAATCTAGGGTTTCAACGAGAACATCTATCATGGCAATGGGAACCTCCCCAAGAACCATCAGGACTCAATCTAGGTGAACAAACCTTCTGGGATGGGCGATAATAATCAGACCCCCACCTTTGCAGAGAATTCGAGCACTAGTGAGCAAAACCTCATCAGGTAGTGTCTGTCCATGACAACAAACTATTGAATGTTTGTCCACCTCCATATCACCATTGTCCTACCCATCATGGAAAACTGGGATGGGTGATACCAGATATTGTTTGGGAAGAGTGAGGAGAATGAAGATGTTTTCCCTGGTTCTATCTCCACTGTCACATCACGGCTGGCTTGCACAGATTGGAGAAACCCTGTATTAGAAGGACTCATAAAGGATCGCCACACAATTTATAGCCATGGATGGTAAGCGTTTGAAAGTTATGAGGGGCAAGCCTTCATTCTTGTTCCAGATACTAAGTCTCCAAAAATGGACAAAATGCATCTAAAGAATAGAGGTATAGCAAAAGTTCCAGAGTAAAAAAAAGATGACAGCTTTCCTAATGTTACTGGTTTCACTGTTTTCTACTACCTCAAGCTGAAGGTTTAGATTTAAATTAATTAAACTTTTGATTACATGGATGATAGAGGTGAGTATAAGAGACCAATTTATGAATTGCTAATTTATCCCTATTCTTTAGTGGAAAAAAAGTAATAGCAAAACAGTTTTTTCTGTTGCCATTTAAAAAAAAGAATAGGAAGATATCTTTCATGCAGCCATTTTTCTCTCCTCCAACCCCAAGAGAAGAGAAGCCCACACTGAAACAGGCTGGGAAGCAAGCAATCAGAGGCTATTAATCACTATGGCACCAGCCAGCACAGATTAAGAGAAAGTCAGAAAATGAGCTATGAAGTTATTAATGTTCACTTTAAAGGCAAAGAAATATTTGAAAGTCTTCATTGTGCTTTTCTGTTGCCACTGATACTGAAAAGATTTTTGCTGAAATTACAACATTGTTACCTCTATCTTTTCCAGAAGTGCACAGAATATACCAGAAGCGATGCTAGGCCAGTGGTTTTTTTGACCAGGGCCCACTTGATCGGGGACTACTTTGACCAGGGCCCACTTTGACCAGGGATCACTTGAGCAGGGACCACTTGACCGGGGACCATTCTCCAACATTAGTACCAAAGAGGCAGAGCTGCTCCGGAAAGGAGCAAAAATAAAATAAAATAAATAAAATAAAATAAAGAAATAAATAAAGAGAAAGGAGGTTCGTGGACCAGATTTTCATTCTTGTGGCCCACTACTGGCCGCAGCCCACAGGTTAAGAACCATTGTGCTATGCCAGGGGTCCTCAAACTAAGGCCCGGGGGCCGGATACAGCCCTCCAAAGTCATTTACCCGGCCCTCATTCAGGGTCAACCTAAGTCTGAAACAACTTGAAAGCATACAACAACAACAACAAGAACAACAACAACAATCCTATCTCATCAGCCAAAAACAGGTCCACACTTCCCATTTAAATACTAATAAGTTTATTTTTTGTTAAAATTGTTCTTCATTTTAATTATTGTATTGTTTTTAAGTTTTTTTCACTACAAATAAGATATGTTCAGAGTGCATGGGAATTCATTCATGTTTTTTCCAATTTATAATCCAGCCCTCCAACAGTTAGAGGGACTGTGACCTGGCCCTCAGTTTAAAAAGTTTGAGGACCCATGTGCTAGGCCATCAGATTTTTAAAAAACATAGCTCTAGAACATTTATTTTTGGTTAATGTTTTTAAGAGTTATGCATTTATATTTATAAAACAATCATTATTAGTGGGTTGTAGCATATTGAAACCCTGCACTATGCATCATTGTTTCAATTTGTATGGTGATTAAAAGTCAGATTTCAGCGAACATTTTGGACTCTTGGGAGGTACAATTATATGTACTAACATGGTATGAACATGCAGTTCAGAATTTACTCCAACACAATTGAAAGTTGAAAGGCACAGGCTGAGTAAACTTTATCCAAAATGCATTAGACCAGAAATGTATTGGATTTCAGATTATTCCAGATTCTGGAATACCTATATTCATATATAATGAGATAGCTTGGAGATGGGTCCCAAGCCTAAACTCAAAATATATTTATGTCCCACATACACCTTCTAAGCATAGCCATAGGCATGCAATAGTTTTTAAAAATGTGTGCACTAAAACAAGTTTATGTATATTAAACCATCAGAACTTCATAGTTGTGGCAATCTCAGCCACCCATGTATACAATTCTGGGGTATTTGCCAGATAAGGGATGTTCAACCTGTATGACTAAGGTTTTCTACTAAGTTTATCAACAAACTAAGATCTTATGCCTGTATAGCAGTGGTTCCTAACCTGTGGTCTTTGGAATACCAGTGGTCTGCAAGAACTTAAATATGGTCCGTGGCCTCACTGTTACTACACCGTTGTACTGCCCCACAGACCACGCCCCCTTTCTTGTGGCTATGCAAGGAAATAATTGTCGGACCAACTTCCATGGCTTGGATCTGACATGTGACAAAATGTGCTCGATGGCCAAAAAATGGCAGACAATGATTGAAGCCCACGTTGAACTCAAAACAACAGATGGACACCTTCTGCACATTTTCTGTGTTGGCTTCACCAAGAAGTGTACCAACCAGATTCGCAAGACTTCCTATGCCCAGAACCAGCAGGTCCACCAAATCAAGAAGAAAATGGTGAAAATGATGATGCAAGAAGCACAAACAAATGATCTGAAAAAGTTAGGGACAGTTTTTGGGTCTCACACTCTGCTTTTTGCATTTTTTTTTTACGTGAGTGTTAACAAAATCCACAGATAATAACAACTAATAACAAAAAATTCTTGGTGTCTTCGTTTTTAGGCCTGTTCCTGGGGTTATTGGGGTGCTCAATTGCATTAAATAGACCACATCAGCTCTAGATTATTAAATATGGCTTTGTGTGGGTGAGCCAATGGAGACCACTGGATGCAGGCATGTAGCCCGGGGGAGGGGGGGGGGCTTGAGGGGCTTCAGCCCCCCCCCCCCCGAAATTCTCATGGTGGTTCACAAAAAGGCTTTACTGGTGCATTATTTAAACTGTTATGTTTATTCATATCATGATCTGATCACCATACTCAATATATCCCATATGCATGGGGGTATTAGGGTAATGATACAAAAGGTTTGCTAGGGTATATATAGGCAGCCCCCCCCCCCCCCCGAATCGAAATCCTGGCTACGGGCCTGACTGGATGGCATATGTTCATATGTACTGTATCGGAAATTAGAGCTGATGTGGTTTATCCAATGCAAATAACCCCAAATAACCAAACTGAATCTAAAGTTGACCAAAAACTGATTCGTAATCTTTTTGGTACTAATGTTGGAGTGTGGTCCACCGGTCAAGTGGTCCCTGCTGCATAGTTATGTCTGCCTAAAACATTCATAGCTCCATCCCATGGAATCATGGCATTTGTGGTGAACTAGAGCTCTCCAAGCAAGAGTTCTTTAGCGAATAATACCAAGTGTCTTAACAAACACAAACCCCAGGATTCTACAGAACAGCATTATGATTGTTAATGTTTGGTGAAACTGATATAACTATGTGGTGCAGATATGCTCCGGGTCTCCTATCCTACCACTTTTTAATTTCCTGTCTCTAAAGCAGCACAAACCCCGATCTAGACAAAAACCTGGAGGCCTATTTCTCTCTTACATTTTCAACCTTGCTATAAATCAAGCACATGCAGAGCTTTGATATCAAAACAGAATTAGCATAAGGCTGTCTTAGAAGAACAAAGCTTTATCCCAGAAAGTTACAGCAATGGAACATGCCACAGCCCACACATTTTCATATTGCTAAGTGCAGGCCATTGTTTGTAAGAATAACCCGTCTTCTAATTTTAAACTCTGCCTCTTATTTTTAACTCTAATTACCTTGAAGCAGAATTTTATATTAAGATAAAATACACACACTCCACCATGAGCACAGCTGTGATGTAGAAATTGTCACGTGGACTTGCTTAGGGCTCTATGAGTCATTTTCGAAGTGAGACTCAACTTCTTCTTCCAGTGACTGTAAGCTATCTGTTATCAGGAGGGTCTTCCCTGAAGTGAATGAGTACAATCAGTGTCCACAAATATATAGTTATTGGATTCTTTCCCATCATAATTTCACCCTGTTAGAAAACAATAGCAACACTAAATTTCAACCTAAACTTCCATATATATCATTTGCTAACCATTCACCTGTGATTCTGTGATGTTTCCCTTATTCAATGGCTTCCATCATCCCTTGAGTATCAAATTCCATCACAACATAAGAACGAAAATATAAAAGAATATCAATGGGCAGTCATATGTTAACTGCTAAAAAATAGGTGAACAAAATGGGAGTCCCTAGAGCAGGAATAGGAAAACTTTCTAACTTGGGGGCCTCATTGTGGGCCGGAGCAGAGGGGGCAGGCCAGGAGGAAGGGGGCTCTTCCAAAGTCCCCCCTCCTGCCCTTCTCCCCTTCCTCTTCTCTTTTGGAGGCATAAAGTGAAGGAAAGACAGAAAACATTTCGTGTTGGGCTTGGTCAGGATGAGATGATGGATGGGAGAGAAAAAGTGTATCTATGAGACCCTGTATTGCATACTCCTCATATAGAATCCTAGAGATGGAAGAGACCCTCAAGGGCCACCCAGTCCAACCCCCTACCACGCAAGAAAGCATAATCAAGGCACTCACAATAGACAGCCTCTGCAGAAAAGCCTCCAAAGAAGGAGACTCCACCACACTCTGAGGCAGCTTATGCCATTCTCCAACAGTTCTTACTCTCAGGAAGTTCTTCCTAATCTTTTCAGTCAAATCTCTTTCCCAGCAATTCGAAATCATTGCTTCCTTGTGCCCTGGTCTCTAGAGCAGCAGAAAGTCAGTGTTTCTCTTCCTCCTCCTCCTCCTCCTCCTCCTCCTCCTCCTCCTCAATGGGATACCCTTTAAAATCTTGAAACATGGTTCTCATTGAAAGGAGGAAGGAAATAGAGACGGAAGAAAGAGAGGGAGGAAGGAAGGAAGAAAGGAAGGGGAAAGAATGAGAGGGAAGGAGGGAGAAAAGAGGGAAGGAAGGATGAAAGGGAGGAAGGGAAGAAAGAAGGGAAGGAGAAAGAGGGAGGGAAGGAGGAAGGGAAGGGACAGGAAGGGACATGACAGGAAGGGGCATGACGGGAAGGGGCATGACGGGAAGGGACAGGAAGGGACATGACAGGAAGGGGCATGACGGGAAGGGACAGGATGGGACAGGACAGGGAGGGAAGGGACAGGACAGGATAGTAAGAGAGAGGAGGGACTGAAAAAACAGCCCAAGGGGGCGCACCCAGACCCTGGGCCTGGGTTTCCCAATACCTGCCCTAGAGTCACTTTTGTAATCTCCAGGCTGTAAAATTATCTTTTATTTCAAAGAAAAAATGCCTCCCAAATGGCCCTAAAGATTGTAAGGGGCATTTTCACTGAGTTTTTGGCTGTCCAGGACATCTTAGGACCAGGAAAGTTTGAAACAGGAAATCTAGAGAAAGTGTTTTCTGCATGTTTTAGTCTCCTAGGACTAAAACATGGAAAAAATGTCCATGTGTCCATTACAATACTGCTTCTTAAACTGTGGGTCCCAACCCCAAATAAGACCCCTCTTGGTTCAATATTGGGGCCACAAAAACAGGCAACAGTAAAAGGTTTTTGAATGCCATTCATTTACCCAAATCTGTTAGCAATAACTTGTAGTGTTCTGGAATGTGTAGAAAATGCTTCAGTTGTACTTAAAAAAAGAGAAAATCAATCTGTTTAGCAAGTCTTTCAAATGCTGATTTGTTATTAGTAAAGATTTGGTTTTTATGCCTATTTTATATACTTATATATCTAGAGTCATGTAAAAAAAATTAGCCAGAAAGGAGTCACGAGTGGAAAATGTTTAAGAAGAGGGTGTTTGGGGATGAAACAGATACATGTTGAGGGGAATACAGCTCTCCAAGGTCTTTGGGAGGGCTAATGTGGCCTTCTTGCCTTCCAGAGCTGCCTACCCATGTATTAAAACAGATTAAATGAGCCAACCCCAAAGCTACAAGGTTGTCACTGCAATGTTTTTTTTTCTGCTGTCCTAAAAGAGACAAATGATAACTCCATGGTGGGGAAAGGATATTCTACATTACTAGAGCAGGTACTGAAGAGGTCATGCTCTGAGCGATTGCTACCCTTGTATCTGCAACAGATGGGATCTTGAACAGCCTGCACAACCATCTGATGAATTCAATAGACATAACTCATTCTGGATGGGTCCCAAAATTAACATTCTGGAATATTTGGCTATAAAAGACATTCCCTGGGCCCATTCCCTACATGCATTAATGATGCAGGAACTTAAAATTATAATGCCAGCTGCCCTTAAAAATTTTACAATCACATATATTGCAGACTTTGACATTCTCAACACCTCTCTGTGCAAGCAAAATTTCATGCTGCTCAACATAAAGCACTGAATCCCTGCCTTAAAACTCTGATCTCTCATATAGGCAGCAAAAGGATTCCCAAAAGCTACAATTCTGATAATGCTAGCCTTGTTCTTATTTCTCATTACTGAAAAACAAAAAAAAGTGTTTGAAATAAAAGAGAAAGGCAGCAAGCGTAAAATGACTTTAACAGGAATATCCACAACTAGTGCAAAAAAAATAAAACCATGTACAAAGAGCAGACAGGATTAACTCCTAACACAGAGCCTTTGGCTTTTTTCTGATTCTCCTTTTGCCTCTTTGAACACCAGCTATATATTTCCCGCCACATTAATAGCAAGGAAATGCTTAAGGCCAGTGTGAACTCCTCTAATAAGGTAGGAACATTACTCTTCCTTCCATCTTTTTCAGGAGCCCCCAGTGACACAGTGGGTTAAACCCTTGTGCCGGCAGGACTGAAGACTGACAGGGCGCAGGTTCGAATCCAGGGAGAGGGCAGATGAGCTCCCTCTGTCAGCTCTGGCTCCCCATGCGGGGACATGAGAGAAGCCTCCCACAAGGATGGTAAAACATCAAAACGTCCGGGCGTTCCCTGGGCAATGTCCTTGCAGACAGCCAATTCTCTCACACCAGAAGCAACTTGCAGTTTCTTAAGCTGCTCCTGACACAACAAAAAACATATTTTTCACACAAAAAGTATTTTGCTTTCTAAAACACATATCTAAATCTTAAAACTTGACTATAATTAAGAGAACAGCAGTAGAATAATTTTTCCTGATCCTGGAAATACAGTAATAAAGCACTGTCCAGGGTCACACACATGTTCCTGCAATACTTAATAGATCGGGAATGGGCAAACTTGGGGGCTCCAGGTGTTTTGGACTTCAACTTCCACAATTCCTAACAGCCTCAGGTCCTTTCCTTTTCCCCCTCAACCCTCTTACTCTGCACATATTTTGTGGTTACAAACAGGCCATACAGACATTTTTGGTATACAGATTATGTAGCTGAAGCTAGTGCACATGGGCCCTTATCCATGCATTATATTCAATACCTGTATTTTAGGAGCTCAGAAGAAAGATAAATGAGAGGACACAGGATTCACTGGCTTATTTTTGTACTGTCTGAAGCTGGTCTGTTTTTCTCTCACCAATGGCAAAACATTATCAGACACAAACCTTTTGAGTCTACAGTGTTCAGAGAAGTAGTGATAAGAAACAAAATAATTCTTCGCTTATAATGGTAATTCTGTAGCATATTTTAGTGAAACATACACACATACGCAAGGAGGAGCCTCAAGAAGCCAAAGACGTCTGTTTGGGGTTTTAGTATGGATCTGCTCCTTTAACTGTATTGTGAATGTGCATTGGACAATGTTTTTATTGGGAGATGTAATTGATGTATGTTTTTAATCTTGTTGTGTATCAAATAATAACAACAACAACAACAACAACAACAACTCCTATTCATACACATTTTGCCAAACCAAGGTTGCATGTGGCCAAAGAATATCAAAACCCCACTTGCTTATCAGGATTCCAAGCGCTTTGAATCATCAAGTTATTTGACATGAGTATTTTGATCCAGACTGTTTTTCTCTCTTTTCCTAGATTAAAACAGTACTTAGAATTCACTAACCTCACTGTTGTGGCCCCTTAAGTTGAAATTGATTCTTTGTGGCGTGTTCCTGTCTCTTCTACAGTGGCTGGAAGTAAAGGTAACACCAACGACTCCTCGGCCATTTCCGGTTGCCAGCCAGCCTTCCTCATAATAGCGCCTACGGCACACAGGTTTCTCCTTTTCACTTTTAGGAACTCTGCCTTTCCAAGAGAGGCAGAGGATGTTGGAGTCGCTGCAGAGAACAGGCCCATGTTCCACAGCTGCATACATGCTTAACTGTCTTTTTCCCTTTTGAAATAGGAAAGTACTGCGTCTAGTGCAGGAAATGTAAATCTTTTGTTTTGTTGATACGCCCAAAATTTCAGACAGATCCAAATACGAGGGGTGGGAAAAAGAAAAAGTCAGTTTTTATAAATATCCACCAAATGCATAGTGAAAAATTTCTCTATAAAAGATGATGACAGTTGGCTAAGAAAATGTAATGCTTAAAAAAACCAAAACAAATTGGGTTCATTTTGATTTAGTCGTAAGAGTGAGGGCACACTTATCCTTTGGAGAAACAGCAACTGCTGGAGAGGCGCTCAAGGAAGCGGCAAGTCGCCTTTTTGATCAATTAGATATAACCATCGTACAGCCTGAGATTTCTAGTATAGCTTCACGCAATTCCAGAGACAAAGGTTTGCAGATGTATAGGTTTCAAGTAACTTAAGGCTTTAAAGATTTTCTCCAGTTGGATTTTCATAGGTATGCACATGGGACATTCATTCAATCTTTCCCCAAATCCATCCTCGGATAGAACTTCCCCAACAGACACATTTCTGCCGCTAAAGCTGAAACAGATTGCATAAAGATGGGAAGGGGGAAGGCACACAGACCATGTGAGACCACAAACCAAAGTTTTGTGCAGTTAACAATGTGCCAGGCCAGACAGAAAAGCCCTTTCTGAACTCCACTGCTCACTGTTCAACCCAAGCGCTTTTGCAATCCAAAGGCAATCCCATTTCCTTGGCAGCTTCCACAGGAGTCTCGGTTCATCACACTGTCTTGCCTGCCTCCTCAGGACTTGATGCCACATGTAGGCATGAGAACAAACGTCCCTTCTCATTTAGCAGTCTGTTTTTTAAAACACCCTGGCACTTTTAAGCTTTTAAAGCAGATATGTTCACCTCGAGTGAACCATGAAATTTTCTCCAAAACATCAGGCTGTTCGACGCCTCTGTCTTTTCCCTTTATGCTGCAAGAAGAGAATCACAGAACTTGCTTTTCATCTTCTTATAAAAACAAGTGCCAGAGCTAAAAGCACATCCAGTCAGCAATTACTTGCTGATCCCGCAGGATTCAAGACAGGAGGAAGAATAGCCAACAAAAACAAAAAAGGGGAGAGGATCCACACTCTGAAAAAATCCAACTTGTCTTCCTTTTAGAATCTATAGGGATGTGTTCTTTGCTTGGTCAATATGCTTTCTCTTATAGAGCACAGAGTCATAGTTTCAACCAACTGATTTGAAGTTGTAGAACGTTGTCTAAAAATGTTCAAATGTTGTATGTAACATTTATGGACAAATATTTATCAACGTTTGTAACATTGACAAGAATCAAAAACAAAACAAAAGGGGAGCAGAGAAAAGAAAGGAGCGAATCCCATTGCAAAACTCATCACAAGATATTAAAGTCTCAGGAGTTCAATCTCTTAGGTCCGTTCCACTGCTCCACAAATGACTTTTTCAGAATCTCACCCACCTATCAATATTTGTCACTGTTAAATTAGCAAGCATTTTAAATCCTGCTGAAATGCACAAGAAACATGAGCATTATTCCTCTTTTGGGGATGACGATACCAATCTCTTACAAACTGTTTCATTTTCATAGAGGTATTTGTGTCATTTCCACTATGCTGAGAGAGTGTCGTCTTCTGCTACTACTTGTATTTTTCTTTCCACGCGTTATAAACCAGAAGGAGAGTTGACCATTGTTAGCAGATGGCATTCCATGGGCTTTTGGTCCTTATGCTGCCAGGTTGCTCCATCTGGTCCTTGAATTAATTTTCATCAATTGCTAAAACTATCTCAAGTATGTAACTGCCAGTCTCGGTGGCTGCAGATATGTATGCATGTGTTGTATGCACAGTATGCACAGGCACTCTGTCAACTTGGTAATTTCGGCTGCATCTGGCTTCACTGTTTAGCTATCGCAGTCTTGTAAGCCATCTGTCCTTCAAAATCAGGGCTTCTTGGGTGTTTCTAATCTGTAAAATAAAAAATAAAACATTATAAACATACACACATACTGAAATCATATTGTTTAGCTACATACTGTCATGTATAATACAAACACTGTTTCGCTAAACCTATTCAGTGAATACTAAATTCATTACTTCAAACAATTTTCTTGACTATTACAAAAGTATTTTTGAAAGGTTATGACTCCATAGAAAAAGAAATTGACAGACACATTGTATATAACTGTAGATCAGAACTATTAAGTGGGGTAGGACTACTGAAAATGAAGCAAGACGAACACAGACACAATAATGACTATAGGTTCCAAAAAGACACATGAAATTTCAACAGCAAGCTTTTCAAGAAGAGATACACTACGACACACACACACCCCATCCGTGGAATAGATATACACTTATTCCCTTAAGGCCTCCTATAGAAGCCACACCCTGTTTTCAGTAACTCTCTCATTCATTGAAAATAAAGCCTCACATATGAAACAAAGTCCAGGAACATATCCCCATGGATATGGCGGTTATACTATAATCGATTCCTCAAGATCAGGAAGGGCACTCAAAAATTCAAAAGGATTTATCAAATAGTATAGTTCCACCAAAATTGACATCACCATCTGCAGGCAACCATGACTGCAATTTCCACAGCTATCTACAGTGTAGTGCAGTGGTGTCCAACCTTTGATCCTCCAGGTGTTAGACAAGTCAATGAACAGCGCAGAACCTGGAGCCCCAAACACCTGGAGGACCAAAGGTTGGACACCACAGGTGTATGGGTGTGTGCCATAGGATCCACCCACAGAACGTGGAACTGAGAGGCAGAGAATCTAACAGCATTTCCATTAATGCACAGGTGTTCTGCTCATAATATTCATGACAAACCGATCAGCAACTGAGTCAGTGAACACAAAGAAAAGGGGTGAAATGTACGACGTGTTATCCATCCTTGTTTTAAATTTTGTCAATTTTACCTAGCCTTGCCCTAAACAGAAGCTAAAACTAATAGTCATGAGTCTAAAGAGCAGTAGAAAGAAAAGGGAGAAGAATGTAGATAGCTCTATGCAGAAAATTAATTGTTGCCCCCCCCCCTTTCAAAAAGGTAAAAACTCTTGAGTAATTATTATCTAACAGAAGATTCAGCATTGACTCCAAAGTTGTTAATAACCCTTTTCATATTGCCTGAGTTTCAACAAATAACTTTCAGAAACGTGAATTAACTATTCTCCAACTGCACCATTACGCACTTAACACAATCAATTTTATTTTAGTACAGTAAACAAATGTATTTCTATGTGCCTAGTATTAGAAGAGGGCACTGTAACCTCCTACATAATTCTCAGTATGTTCAAAGGAGATAAAGAGCTTATACGCGAAAGAACGGAGAAAGTAAAACAACAATTTCCTCTTCTTTTTGTTTTGAAACTAGAAAAGCATTTCCTGAATATATAGCTTTATCATTGTTTAAAATGTGAAAAGGCCAATTCAATTAAAGAGATACATAATACATCTTTTTTATTCTATTTAAATCCACGATTCTTCACTTATGAAACCTGAACATTTGTAAAGCTGTTACATGAGTTTCCTCTTGCTGCAGATGGTTGCACCTGTCTCCTTAAGATTGGTGCAACTATAACCAGACCTCCACATTAGCTGGATGTAGAGGTGCAACACTCCAGTGAAAGTGGGAAAATTGTGGGTTTTTAAAAATCACTTTTTAAAACTTAAGATAATACCTCTCTAGGAATTTCTAGGTCCTCCAGTGTGATTCTATGGTCAACTTCAGGCACAAGATGGCCACAGGGTTGCACCAGAGTACCTAGAGATTCCTAGAGAGAACATTTTAATCAATTCCTCAAAAGCCAAATCTGCAAATATGGAAGGTTGACAGCATCACATTAAGTATAAACTTGTTCCTATTGTGATGTTTACTGTTTTGTTTGGAAGAGGAAGGAGTATGATATCAAACCATTCACTCCCAATGGCAGAATCAATTCAGCTAGCCAAAGGAAAAAGGAGATCCGGCATCAAGGGACCATCCTGTTCATCCTCAGAATAAGCTCTTATCTGCTGGAGGACCCTCGGAGCATATTCTGAGTGTGAGGGAAATTACACACAGCTGAGGAAGAAGGAGCCGTCATTATACACAAACTGGTTGTACTCCTAGGTCTCACCACACAAGGATCTTTCCTAATCAAAAAGCTGTATGTGTCATTGTGCACATGAATGCACGCACAAAGAGACGTCAATGCAAACAATAGCACTGTGAAATCTCAGGCCAAAATCCAATTACAAATCCCAACTTGAGTAGACTCAATGAATAAACAAAGTTATACAAGCGTTGACTTCTCCCATTCAGCAACTGATTCAACATACTCACTCTAGTTCAGCCTAGCAATTGGATTTAGACAGCTGCTTTCCGGCCACCTTTCACCTACAACTTTTGACATATGTTGCTGGCAAACAGAAACAGCAATCTTTTAAAAATTGTCTATATAGTTTCTGATAGTATTTTTTACCCAAATTATCATTCCTATATCTGTATCTTCTGGTATTGTATACTTTCCCAATCTGCAGGACTGTCAATCTAATTCATGGGCACTACTGATAGCACCCAAACAACAATCTTGCAGTTTCATTTTCCCCACATTATCCTCAAATGCCTTCACTTGTTCTCTTGAGTAAGGATGCCTTCATATTCTTCTCCTTACTAGGAATTTTAATACACCCTTTCAAGAAAACAACATTATGACTGAGAACAATCGACAAGAGTTTTCAAAATGCTTTTTAAAAATCTTTTAAAATGCGCTCCATTAAGGCCTGAAACTATTGTCATATTAGTGGATGCCTGGCAATACAAAAAAATTCTCCCTCTCCTTTGGAAATGGGTGTTGGAGTCCGGCAAGCATCAAAGGATTTTTCTGAATGTTCAGAGTATGAGTTGGCTGGGGATGATGGGTTTCAAATTTAAGAATCTGTGAGTGATCAGAGGGACAGACTTACAGGCAGGCGAGGCTGACGTTTTGGATTCTTCAGCTCGTTCCTGGGCAACGGGAAAATGAAAGTGCCAGTTCCCTCGAGAAAAGGCCTTGGGAAGACGAGGAGCTTTCAAGGGAGAATAGATCAGACCTGAGAACGCAGAGTGTGAAAAGCTAACAAACTAGATTTTCTCAAAGGCTCTGAAATAAGGCCCAGAGATCCAGATGTGTGAAGCATGATGTCATGGGTGGCTTGGAGAGTTTAAATTAAGCAGCATGTTTTCAGGCTTTTCAGAGGAGACAACATTGCTAAAGGAGTACCTAAAGGAGATCGCTCTTAATAATAATAACTACTACTACTACTACTACTACTACTACTTTATTTTTGTATCCCACCTCCATCTCCCCGAAGGGACTATGGGTAGCTTACATGGGGCAAGCCCAAGATTCAACATCACTAAAATGTAACAACAACATTCATAAAAACATTTCAAACAATATAAAACAACCACAGAATACAATACTTAGTGAACATCTAGCCACTTTCAATGGTCTGAAAAGGGCACTGTACTGACTTCAGGCAGGCAACTGGTGCAGATCAGTTGCCAAAGAATTGGATTGATGGATAGGATTGATGGATCCATTTATGATCTTAAGTTCTTGGTTCATGTATTGTCAAGATTCCTGTTTCATGTTCCTATTCCTGCCTGTTTTACCTTGGGGAAGTTCCTGTTTTCATGTTCATTGATATACCTTTTGATTAATTCTGTGATTTTGGATTCCTTGTCTTTGTATTCCCTGGCATTTGTGGTTTACTGCTATTGAACTATTTTGAGAACTGCATTTTCTATTTAACTGACCCTTTTTGGATTTGCTCTTTTCAGTATTATATACTTTTAAAAATAAACATTCTTTTATTAGATTACTGGACTCAGTGTGGCGTTGGGTGAAAGTGTGTTCCAGTGCTAGTGTGCAACAATGGGACTCAAATCTCAACAGAAAATTCATTTTTATTTCACAGACACCTCCCACACATCAGGATGGTCAATTTTATACTCAATATTTGTAATAACTTTGTGCATTGAACACAGTTTGTGTGTGTTGAACCATCAGAAAGCAGAATTCCTAAATGCAAAATACTCCAAAAACCAAAACTGTCCATATGTGTGGCTGAGATAGTTACATCTTTATTTTCCAATGCCTCAATGAGTAAAAGCTTTGTGGCATGCAGAAAATTATTAAAAATATTGCATACAAAATTATCTTCAAGCTGTATATATAAGAGGCAAATGAAACATACATGAATTTGCTATATAGACTGGAGTCCCATCTCCAAGATATAACATTATGTACGTGCAAGTATTCTGAACTCTGAAAAAAATACGAGAAAAGGAACACCTTTGGGAAGCAAGCATTTCAGATAAGGGATACTCAAAGTGTATTCACATTATGTTTGCCCCCAGTTCTTTCAGGGAAAATTGTAATGAAATCTGAGCAAGAAAAAGAGTACATACAATGTACAAAAGAGTAAGAAAAATGTATCTGTAGAGTTGCAAATAACAACATTTTCCTTTCCTGTATCAAAAAGGTGACTAGCACAAAAAGACTGTTTTGGAGGACAGGGCAAACAATTGTCAAAACTGTTTTCTCAAACTTTTTGAAAGGAAAAAAGGACATCAGCTCCATGCAAACGGCACCAAAACTGAGGGACAACAAAGTCTTCTCTCATTTTCCCAGACTGGCCAAAGATAATTTCCTTATACACTCATGGTATTTTCATCATATTTTCACAACAATTATTAAAATATTCTACAGACAAAGTATTTCCTTAAAATCCAAGAGTTGATACAATGTATGCTTGCAGTGCAAAAACTTACAAAATGACCAGCCTCACACTGGAAGAATTAACACAATAATGGCAAATTATGAGAAGAACTCCATGATATTGTATTATCATTTCTCTATCAAAATGTCTTATTACGAGTCTGCTCTGAGCTTCTAAAATGAATAGGTGAAGACTGATGTTCTGCCCTCCTGCTTCAATTAGAGAGTATGTCTAAATCACTGTACACAGCACAAGTTAACTAAAAATATTGATTCAGATCAATGAATACTTTGACTACAGTAGAAAAATTGTCACCTTGTGTTTTTATGGGCAAGACATTACATGAACATCTGACCGAAAGAACCTGACACTCTTTTAGACTCACAAACCCAAATTAATGAAGCACCAAATGTGAACATTAAAATTAATTTTTATCTGATGTTATTCAAGCACGGAGAGCCAAGCTATTCCCAGGAAGAGTATTTTGCAGTAGAGCCCTGGTGTGAAATGCTTCCAAAGTGAAATATACCAAAGTGCCATCTTAAAAAAATATGTATCAGAAGTTAAAAAATTGTTATCACTGATAAAAAAATGTAAAGGTGGATTTAAAATCCATGGAATAAATTAAGAAATGTTTAGGGTGAGTGTTGAGTGTGGATGGAAACATACATGCAGAAAAACATTTGCTTGACTGCAAGAGGAGTTCTTTCTCTTAGTTGTAGGTTTTTCGGGTTGTATCGAGAAGCATTCTCTCTCATGCATCTGTGGCAGGCATCCTCAGAGATTGTGCCACATGTGCAGGTGAAACATCAGGAAAGAATGCTTCTAGAACACGGCCATGCAACCTCCAACAACCCAGTGATTCCAACCCTGAAAGCCTTTGACAATACAATCTTTCTCTTAGATTATCATGTACAAAAGGGAGATAATAATATGGAATATATTGTCGAAGGCTTTAATGGCCATAATCACTGGGTTGTTGTAGGTTTTTTGGGTTGTAACATGGCCATACAGCCAGAAAAACCTACAACAATCCAATAATATGGAGTGGTTTTTCTTGGATATTTTCTGCTTGAAGGCTCCGCACTGTGGTCTTCCAAGTAGTGCACATAACGTCTGCCACAATGGTTGCTCAGATACATCTTGAGCTGGACTCCAGTTTAAATGTAATGCTAGATGGGGTAATCGGGGCGCCTGTCTGTTCGATCTTATGGGATTCCTTTCGTCTTGTTCTACCTGATGACGTGGAGGGGATCCTTGAGTCTGTGAGAGCGACCACTTGTGCTCTGGATTCTTGTCCATCCTGGCTAGTTAAACTGGCTAGAGAGGGATTGTTGGATTGGTTTGTTGCTATAATAAATGCTTCATTGGGCAATGGAAAGTTTCTGTCCTGCTTAAACCTCTGTTAAAAAGACTTCCCTTGACCCGTCCGAGTGTAACAACTACAGACCAATTTCCAACCTCCCTTTTTTGGGCAAGGTCCTGGAGCGGGTGGTCACCTCTCAGCTCCAGGGTTTCCTTGATGACACCGATTTTCTGGATCACTCGCAGTCTGCTTTCAGACCTGGGCACAGTACCGAGACAGCTTTGGTCACCTTGGTGGATGACCTCCACAGAGAGCTAGACAGGGGTTCTCCTGGTTCTCTTGGATATCTCAGCAGCTTTCGATATCATTCACCATGGTATCCTTCTGGGTCAACTTTCCGGGATGGGACTTGGGGGCATGGTTTTACTGTGGCTCCGGTCCTTTCTGAAGGGTCACTTCCAGATGGTGAAGCTGGGGGACACCTGCTTGGACCCCTGGCCTTTGACCTATGGGGTCCCGCAAGGTTCTATTCTGTTCCTCATGCTTTTCAACATCTACATGAAACCACTGGGAGAGGTCATCCAAAGTTTTGGAGTACGGTGCCATCTCTACGCGGATGACACCCAATTCCACTACTCTTTTCCACCAGATTCCAGGGAAGCCTCTCGGATACTGGGCCAGTGTCTGGTTGCTGTGTCGATTTGGATGAGGACGAACAAGATGAAGATTAATTCTAACAAGACAGAGATCCTCCAGGTCAGTCATACGTCTGATCAGGATATTGGGTGGCCATCTATGCTGGACAGGGTTGCACTCCCCCTGAAACCATAGGTCTACAGTTTGGGGGTCCTCCTGGACTCAGCATTGATGCTGGATGCGCAGGTGTTGGCAGTGGCCGTGAGGGCTTTTGCACAATTAAACTCGTGCGCCAACTGCGACCATACCTCATGAAGTCTGACTTGATCATGGTGGTCCACGCCTTAGTTACCGCTAGACTGGACTACTGTAATGCACTCTACGTGGGGCTACCCTTGAAGACGGCCCGGGAACTCCAACTGATTCAACGTTTGGCAGCCAGATTAATATCTGGAGCGAATAACAGGGAGCGGTCAACCCCCTGTTTAAGGAGCTCCATTGGCTGCCATTCATTTTCAGGTCCCAATTCAAGGTGCAGGTCATCACCTATAAAGCCCTAAACAGTTTGGGACATGCCTACCTTCGTGACCGTATCTCCTTCCATAAACCTGCTCAATCTCTTCGTTCCTCAGGAGAGGCCCTTCTTTCGCCTCTCCCGTTATCACAGGCCCGATTCGTGGGAACAAGGGTGAAAGCCTTCTCTTCTGTGGCCCCCTGACTTTGGAACTCATTGCCTGTTGAGATTAGGCAAGCCCCCACCCTGGAAACTTTCAAGAAGAACCTCAAAACTTGGCTTTTCCATTGCGCTTTTGGAGAGTGATCTTCCCTCCCCCCATAATGTTTGTCCCCACACTGCACTATCTCTACCTACATGATGGCTGGTCTCCACTATTCCACTGCCTATAAGCTTCTCCCCTTTTAAATATTTCTGTTTTATGTCTATCTCATCCAGAGTTTTTATCGTTGTATTCTTGCACATCTGGCCCATCCTTTATGATTGTGTTTGATTTTCTATTGTATTATCGTGCATTGTTTATTGTATTGAATGCCTTATTTATTATGTTTTATTTATGTTTTTGGTTTTATTTAATTGTAATGTGCTATTGGACATGGCCTCATGTAAACCGTCCCGTGTCCCCATTGGGGAGATGGTGGCGGGGTAGAAATAAAGATGATGATGATTATTATTGAAGATAGCAGCAGCTCTGAAGGGTTTTCATACTGCCATGGGTTTTCCCAGAAAAAGGTACAGAGTCCTTTGTTGTTGTTGTTGTGCATCTTCCAAAGCATGGCCAACCTATGGTGAACCTACCACAGGGTTTTCTTGGCAAGATCTGTTCAGAAGACTGGTACAAAATGATCTTCCACAAATGGACATGTGTGCCTTTTAGCAAAACAGCATAAAGATCTTTGCATTCCTGTTGCCAAGTGAAAAGCTGGCAACAGCACCACCGTTGTTTGCAGTACTACACAAGAGCCAGCAATACTTACAAATTATGAACAGCTGGCTGGTGCTGTGCAGAGCAGCCCTACACAGTGGTTTTTTTGTCACCACCTATCCATCTCATGAATGATCTCTATTAGAGAGTGATGGGCTTAGGACTTATCTCTGGTTGACAGATTGGGAAAGGAGAGCCCAAACCAGATATTCAACCAACACCAGGTACACACTCCATACACTTACATTGCATCTAGTAATGTCCTCTTTATCTTTCACCAGCAACGCTTAGCATTTTGCCAAAGGAGGAAATGTAGGATGCACCCCAGCTATTCCTTTGCACTCACTGTCACAGGCAGTGTAAAACAGGGTTTCTTTCAAGCTATGTGATTTGGTGGAGCAACTATTTTTTATTTCCAATGCACCAGAAACTGGTACCATATTAGCACTGTATTATTTTTATATTTCTGTAGTTGGCTAATAATTAATTGCAGGTCAGCAGCCAGTAGCTTGTGGACTGGCATAAATTAATGGACCTCCATGGGTTGAAATCAGAGCATCACACAGATAGCCAGAAGTCAGCCATAGCAGAGCACCTGATGAACCAACCTGGGTATAGCATATTATTTGAGAGCACAGAAATGCTGGGCCACTCTAGCAACCACCATGTCAGGCTATACAGAGAAGCCATTGAAATCCACAAGCATGTGGACAATTTCAACAGAAAGGAAGAAACCATGAAAACGAACAAAATCTGGCTACCAGTATTAAAAAAAACCTCTAAAATCATAACAGTAAATAAAGAACAACAAACTTCAGACAAGAAACAATCAGGAACAGCTAATCACCTCTCAACAAAGGGTTCCCCCAGGCAGGAACAAGCCACACCTAAAAACTGTCAGGCCATCAAATGCTAATTAAGGTGGCCAATTGAAACATTCACACCTAGCTCCAACAGACAAGAGTTCTTTCTCCCACCCTGAACTTTCCACAGATATATAAACCCAATTTTCCTAGTTTTCAACAGACTTCACAACTTCTGAGTATGCCTGTCATAGATGCTGGTGAAACATGAGGAGTGCTTCCAGATCTAGAACATGGCCATACAGCCTGAAAAACCTACAACAACCCACAACGCAAATATCTCTCAAAGTGCAGGAAAGCTCATAATGCATCAAGGTTGTGTCCTGAAATTGTCAAGAACCCACTTGGAAGCTATCATGTTCATCATTTCAGGGATCTGCCTTTTAGCAGGCACATGCAGTGGAAACTGCCTCTTCTTCCTCGTGGATACACTGCTGCTATAGCTCTAGTGAAAACACTACCATTGTGAAGTCATCCTTCTTTTCTGTGTAACTCTTTGGTCAAGAAGAGAACTTCCTTACTCGTACACAAAGTGCAGCCATCCTATGTGTCAATGGCCAGGGCCAACACTAGCATAAACAGTCCCCTGGGCAAGAGGTGCCTTTGGCACACATACATAGTTATATTATTTGTACTGATTTATTTGCTTGCTGCTTTGTTGTTTTACTGATGTGTTGTTGGGCTTGGCCTCATGTAAGCTGCCCCAAGTCCCCTTAGGGAGATGGTGGTGGGGTATACATAAATTATTATTATTATTATTATTATTATTAGAAAAGAAGACTCCATGTCACCTCACTTTCTAAAATGGCATTTCTTCTTTTGATGAGGAATGTGGCAGTGGCCAATGACACACACAGGAATTGAGTCAAGGGTCCCTTGCTTCGCAGCAACCTGGAGAAAACTACCTAACTTACAGTTCTCCACTGAGGCAGCTCTGCTGTTATCAAGTTGTATAACTTGTGAAGAATTGCCAAACACGGCTGTACAACAGATCCTGCTCCTTCCAAGCTTTTCCCCATCACCTGTTATGAAAAGAACCCAGAACGAGCTCTTATTTGCTGCTCAGCTTTCAGTGCAGTCCTACTCTACTTCTAGGCTTCCAGTGAGTACTAGGGAGTCTATGGGATTCCATTACCGCTATAAGATCCCCATCTGAAGCCCCAAATCCACCTCCTCACCTCAAGCTACAAGCCAACAATTAGAATAGTAGTAAACATGTCTTGAAGAGACAATATTACTAAGTACTCCAGTCTTGCAATTTTTCTTTTCCCCACAACAGATGAAAACAGGATACAGATGAAAACATAGAAGTTATAGTATTTAAACCACAGAATCAATGCAAACATTAAAACACAAGTGCAGTATGACTCCCAAATCCATGGAGGATATATTTCTGAATTAATTGTGGAAACGGGAAACCATGGATAATAGTGGATCCTACTGAAATAGACAATTACCATGGTATTCTCTCTAGGAATTTGCTGGTTTTGATGATTTAACTGGATGATTTATGAAGAGAGAGAAAACAAGTAGGAAAAAAGGATTTTCATCTTAGCACATCTGTGTAGAGAGATGCAAGACTCCCAAATTGATTAAGAAGTGTTTCATGTTTCTCAGAGCTGTCTGTTTATTTCAGCAATTGCATTCCAAATTAACAGCATGTGTTTTTCATATTAATTTATCACACACACAAGAAGATGTGAAGCTTTCAATTTCATTCTTTTTAGAAAAGAGGAAACTAGTGAGATTTTATATCATCTAGCCCATCAAGCTCCTTTCAAGCATATGAATCAAAATTAACATCTGCCACATGGTGCTTTCTGAAGTCTCAAATTGATATAAGAAACAACAACAAAACCTGAGAGCTATGGCCATCGCAGACCCATCTCATGTCTCCCTTAATCATGTGGCCAACCGGTGAACATCATATTCTACATTTGATATCTTTGACAGTGATTGTTTTTTTATATGATAGAAACTGAGGAAAGTTTACAATGAAGTATTACTGCATGTAGTAATTTAGTATTTCAGCAAGTTTTATCATAGGTAAAGGTAATGTTTTTCCCTTGACATTAAGTCCAGTTGTGTCCAACTCTGAGGGCTGGTGCTCATCTCCATCTCTAAGCCGAAGAGCTGGCGTTGTCCATAGACACCTCCAAGGTCATGTGGCCAGCATGACTGCATTGAGTGCCGTTACCTTCCCGCCGGAACGGTACCTATTGATCTACTCACATCTGCATGTTTTCGAACTGCTAAATTGGCAGAAGCTGGGGCTAACAGCGGGAGCTCACACCACTCCCTGGATTCCACCCTGCGAACTTTGGATAAACAAGTTCAGCAGCTCAGTGGTTTAACCCACTGTGTCACCAGGGGCTCCTTAATTTTGGATAAAGAAAAAATTTGATTTTTTTCACATCTATCCCTTGAAATGTACATGTGCAATTAATGGACATTTCTCCCCGTTTGTTGTGCATGGTGTGACTGATTTCATTAAATATTTAGGAAACTGAGAAAAATCAGTCTTTCATATGTGTATACCATTGGAGAATCCCCACCCACATGGCCCACATACAGATGTCTAAATCGAACAGTCCAGACTTCTAGAATCTCCATAGACTATTCCCCATTTTTCTATGCCAAGTTCCTTAACTAATTGCATCCTTGATTGCTAATATTATTTACTATGTTTTGCTTTTTTTACTATATTATTTATTATGTACAAAGATGAAACTGGAACCTTTGCACAAGCAAGTTAAGGAAGGAGCCTATTTTACAAATTATATTTGTTATCCTGATTCATTCTATGTGGAACCAAGATAGGTATCACATCTGTGACTCGGCCCATGTTTTGATTCTGTTCACTGTGGACATACACTCTTGTGGCTTTAGTCACGATCTTTCTTTGCTTTGACTATGATTACTGCTGGAACGAAGACCTAACAGGCTTTGATTAAGATAATCTGAGTCTAAGCAGAAAGGTTCCAAGCTTTTGGAACAATCAAGATGGTCCTGACATTTTGAAAGCCCATGAAAACTCAGAGGGGGTTTCGCCATGTACTGAGTATCATGATTACACAGTCGAAGAATCAAAAGACAAGAAAGACAAATGCAGCTTGAATTTCTCTTATCTGATATAACTGGGACCAAATGTGCTTTGGATTTTAGATGTCCTGATGTGCAGCTGAAGACAATGTCTCATGAGCAGAGTTATATAGAAGCCCCCGGTGGTGCAGTGGGTTAAACCCTTGTGCCGGCAGGACTGAAGACCAACAGGTCACAGGTTCGAATCTGGAGAGAGCGTGGATGAGCTCCCTCTGTCAGCTCCAGCTCCCCATGTGGGGACATGAGAGAAGCCTCCCACAAGGATGATAAAAACATCAAATCATCCGGGCATCCCCTGGGCAACGTCCTTGCATTCTCTCACACCAGAAGTGACTTGCAGTTTCTCAAGTCGCTCCTGACATGACAAAAAAAAATCTGGGTGTCCCCTGGCCAACATCTTTGAAGACAGTCAATTCTCTCACACCAGAAGCAACTTGCAGTTTCTCAAGTCACTCCTGACACACACAAAAATGACCAGTTGAAATAAAAAATCCAGTTTCATTTTGTATGTAAATGTTATCCTTTCCCAAAGTAGCACATATACTGGAGAATCCTGTTTTCTAAGCCCTGCTGATGACAGTCTTTCAATCGAACCTTCTACATTGCTGACAAGAAACTGGCACTATAGTCACACGTTAAATGCAGTCCTGTTAACACTTGTGATTTCTTCAACTAATACTTCAGCGGGTGCAAGGGGGCAACTCTACTTTCCCCGAAAAGCCTTGTACATGCCTTCAGTATGATTGATTGCTACCAGTAGAGATTCAGAAATCTTTACAAAGCAATCAAGACATACAATTCCATTGCCAAGAGACAAGCCAGCATACAGTTCACATTAATGCCATTATGACAACAAGCAGCACTTAAATGCGTTCCCTTGCAAGCCCTGAAACTCTCAGGATATGTTCCAAGGCATTTTAATTCGTATAAAAACACAAAAGGCTATAAAAAGTGCACATTGAAATGACACAGGGTGTTTTTGCCTAGACTGCTCCGCAGCTGGCAGTCTACACCTGGCACCATCATTGCTAATCAGGACCTTTGCTGAGCCATCATGTCCACCCACAGAGGCTCTGTCAGAGCGTCCTGTCTTCCTGTTCATCACTGCAAAGCAGGCCTCAGGAAGTCACGTACGCTCAGACAGGCAATCACTGCTCTATTAGAATGCAGAACCCATATGAAAGGTAGGCAAAAGACTATGTGCTACAAGGCTACATAGATTTGTAGCCAGCAATGAAGAGAGTATACGGAAATTGGAGGAGAGGTTTACTTTTGTATTTTAAAAGGTAAAGATTTTCCTCTGACATTAAGTCCAATCATATCTGACTGGACTGGGGGTTGGTGCTCATCTCCATTTCTAAGCCGAAGAACTCGCATTGTCTGTAGACACCTCCAAGGTCATGTGCCTGGCATGACTGCATGGAATGCTGTTACCTTCCCGCTGGAGCAGTACCTATTGATCTACTCACATTTGCATGTTTTCAAACTGCTAGGTTGGCAGAAGCTGGGGCTAACAGCAGAAGCTCACCCCGCTCTCCAGATTCGAACCTGTGACCTTGGTTAGCAAGTTTAGCAGCTTAGTGGTTTAACCCATTGCACCACGAGAGGCAATTTTACCCATAGCAAAAAGTTGGTGATCAGTCTTTCACAAATGTGGCTTATGGAGATAATCCATGTTAATGAATTGACATCTTTGTTTGGCTATATTATGGAAATAAGGAAAAAACAAGGAAAAAAGAAGTAATTGTATCTTTGTTCTGGAACGCTAAGTATAATGTGATAGCTGCAGCATCCACCTGTAATTATTTTCAGACTATTAATACCAGTTGCTATAGGCTATACTTCAGAGGAAGGAACTGGAAAAACCACTTCTAAATATTCCTTGCCAAAGAAAACCCAATGAAATTCATGGGGTCACCATAGGTCAACAGGTGACTTGAAAGACCCTAGAGATCCACATTCTGTCTGTCAAACATAGTGTTTAAACGGGACTGGACATACCAATTAATGTTAGAAATTTGAGATGGTTTTGACAAACCATATTTTTTCATGATTTGGTTTACTCCTTACTGATAATATCCTCATGGAAAAATACTGCTATCTTTGTTGTTTGCTATTTAAAAAAAATTCCTTCCTGTTTGTCAAAATGTTGTTTTCTCCTCTTTATTTTTCCACAAGACAAAATACTGCTATCTTTGTTTTAAATCCGATTCTCCTGTATCTTAAATTTTTGTTTTCCACTTAATTGCTTTTGTTTTCCTTATTGAAAAATGTTGCTTTTCCTTGTTTTGATTTTTAAATCTGTTTCCCAAGGGTTTTTTTTTTCTACTTCAACTCTCTCTCTCCACAACATATTAGCTTTTACAGGAAAAGTCTCTGGCATTTGTATACCAATATGCTCATATCCCTGCAATAAGGAATTTAATCAACTGTTAACACAGTTGGATTCTGTCAATATAAGACTTATACTCAATTGGAGGGAGGCTCCAAGACTGAAAAGAGAAACATTTAGGATCCATCGATCATTTTCTCCCCTTCTCAGGTCACTGAAATCACTACCTCTTGATCACTTCTGGACTTTTTTATTTGCTATTCCAGTAAGTCTTCAAAAACAAAATGAAGAAGCCCAAACTATTTTGAAATCTACAGTAAGTGATGTAACCAAAGGAGGTATCCAAACCAGACTAATATGCAAAAGTTATTCTGAATAAAGAATATGTTTGTTGTCATGCATTGCACACTGGGTTATGTACAACTATCGGAATATTTCCCCATAACATTTATTCAGAAGTAAAGCAAATAAAGCCTAAATCCAATTGCGAGTCTCAACTGGGGTACAGCAAATGATTCAACTCCTACATGGTAAGGCAACACTTAGATAGATCACACTGATAGACTAGTTTACTCTAGTTCAGTGGTTCCCAAACTTTAAGAGACTGTGGATCATTGAGGCAAAAACTGGATACATCGTAGACGTAGACTATCGAGATCAATCAACTCTTCTCCCCACCACCAGCACACAAAGGGCGCTTTCTCTCCCTTGGGTCCAGACAAAAAGAGAGAGCATCTATGTACTCCCTTCCCTTGAACTGAATTTGTTAGCTTAATCATGGAAATTTCTCAGTACACACACACTGTAATAGTGAGTCAATAACCTTAGAAAAGGATCATAGAATTTAAGGCTCCTGAACAAAGGATCAATTTCTGTTCTGATTATGATCTTGAAATGGGATGGGTCAGAAATTCATTCCTTTCTAACTGCAGGAAAAGTGATTCCACCTAAACATTAAGAAGAACTTCCTGGTAGTAAGCTGTTTGGAAGTGTGGTGAAGTCGCCTTCTTTGGATATTTTAAGCAAAGGCTGGATGGCCATCTGTTGTGGGTGCTTTGACTGTGTTTCCATACAGCAGGGCGTTGGACTGGATGCCCCTTGTGGTCTCTTTCTGTGATTTTATTCCATTATTCTAAGGTTTAGCACACCTTGTTAATCCCCAGCAACTATAAGAACTATCAACCGAAAGGTTGCAAGTTCGAAGCCCCGGGTTGGTGTGAGTGGTCGACTGTCAGCCCTGCTCACTGTTTATCTAGCAGTTCAAAAACAGCTTTAGCTGTAATTAGAGAAATTAGGTACCGCTAAAAGCGGGGAAGGTGTTTTACGACGCCATAAAGAAAGAAGATCAGAAAATGCTGGGGGACCAAAAAGGAAGGAAGAAGTCCTAACAGCTCTTTGTCATAAAGAATGGAGCAACAGCAGCCCCTGTGGCTGGACACACTTTCCTTGGTACCAAAAACAGCTGGACACTGAGTTGACAACACCTCCTTTCTGTTCTGTCTGTCTGTGTATTGTCTATACAAAGCGGCATTGAATGTTTGCCGTGTATGTGTGCTGTGATCCGCCATGAGTCCCCTTCGGGGTGAGAAGGGCAGAATATAAATAAAGTGTTGTTGTTCTTGTTGTTATTTAAAACACAACAAGATGAGTCCACAGCAGACACTCTGCTGGCTGTTGTAGTGGATCACACTTTAGACACGTCCCAAGGACTGTGTGATGTATCGGCGAATAATGCGTGCAGATCCCAGTAAGATGGCCTTCTGCAGCTGGCAGATGGTAATTTTGTCAGCGCCAATTATGTTTAAGTGTAGGCCAAGGTCTTTAGGCATTGCACCCAGTGTGCTGATCACCACCTTGACTGGCTTGTGCCAGTCTTTGCAGTTCATTCTTTAAATCCTCATATTGTGTCAGTTTCTCTTCAATCCTGCTGTCACCTGGATTGCAATTATTATTATTATTATTATTATTATTATTATTATTACTGATTCATCAATCTAGTCTTTTAATTTCTTCTAGATTTTAACGGGGAAGAAAATTCCCCTTGGCATTAACATAGGTTTTGTGGCACTTGGATGGCATGAAAGCCGTGTTTGTTTGAAATATATTTTGCATAACTTTTATGGGAATATGAAAATATTTCAGAGTACTTCCACACAAATCTACAACAGATCATCATCCAGATCAGAGTGCCAATCAAACATCCAACCATAAGTTTATGTCATTCATCTTAATTTTTGCCTGTGTTGAAGAATAGAATCATTCCTCCCTCCACTCCACTCCAAACAAAGAGTTCAAGCTCAAATTAAAAAGCAACAGCTCTCTGAAGTCCTGCAACAAGAAATGCCTCTTTGAGATACTTCCTGTTTGTTTACTGCCATCACTACCCAATGTTGCGCAGCTCATATCAAAAGAATAGGCCTCCCAGAAGAGCCCATTACAAACTTGGCTTTTCTTGTATAGAAAACAAGAACAAAAATTAACTGTTGCAATTCTCCAAATGAACTGAATTTTATTCCCACAGCTTTTGAGGGAAAGTGGAGGGGAGGGACTGAAAAGAAAAAAAGAAAGTGACATCTGAAAGAAAGCGCTTCTTTAGCGAGCATTTTCTAAACAGAAAATACCCACATGGAAGACTAATCTGCCAGCATGCCAGGGCAGTAGATTAATTACTGTAAAGGTACGGTTTCCAGAAAGCCCGCTAAGTATTGCCAGAAATATGGCATCCTGGGAGGTCTACTGATGAATCACAACTCAAGGTCAGAAATGAAGGTAGCATCCATATTTGCCTGTTTGGATGAAGCAACATTGACAGATAGAAGTTAAATTATAAGGAACAAAAGGTCTCCAGAAGTAAGTAATGCAACTTGGGTTGAGCTTTACTAACTTATAAATACATTTTCATTTAATGGGGGACATATATAACATGCTATGGCACACAGGATACTTGACTGGAAACAAATCACTTTTTTATCAAGCTATCCATCAGGAAAACAGTCTCCTCTAAACTCTGTTTGGATAGTGTGCTAGAATAATTATTAAATGCAAAATATAACTAACAGATATGCATTCAGCCATTACCATGGCCTTATTTTATACACCTGCACCTCCCATTTCTAATGAATTTTCAATATAATCTTGCTTCTGTAGATTGCAACATGTGTTTTTTGGTCATTTTTTTCACCAGGAGTCAGAAAAAGGATGGTTTTCTTTTCACAATGACTCAAAAGTGATTTTTTTTTGTGTGTGTGTCAGGAGCAACTTGAGAAACTGCCTGTCGCTTCTGGTGTGAGAGAATTGGCGACCTGCAAGATGTTTAATGTTTTACCATCCTTTTGGGAGGCTTCTCTCATGTCTCCGCATGGGGAGCTGGAGCTGACAGAGGGAGCTCAACACACTCTCCCCAAATTCAAACCGCTGATGTGTTGGTCAGCAATCCTGCCAGTACAACGGTTTTACCCATTGCACCACAGGGGGCTCCAACTCAAAAGTGATGTCTACAGTCATTGTTATGTTCTACTTTCACAGTTTACTTTCACTGGGACCAGGCTGTGGCACAGCTAATTAGTAGCCAGCTGCATTAAATCACTACTGAGTTTGAAGCCAGCCCGGGACAGAGTAAGCTTCCAACCATTAATAGTTGAGCTTCCTGTTGACCTATGCAGCCCGAAAGACAGTTGCATCTGTCAAGTAGGAAATTTAGGTACCACTTTATGCGTGGAGGCTAATTTAACTAATTTGCGACACCATAAAACCTTCCAGTAGCGTGAGTAATAATGAGGAAGTACTGTATCAACAACTTTGTGACACAAGTGGACAGTGAAGCGGCAGCTCAGAAGTGAAGCCGGAAAGCTAGAATGTTAAATTGCCTCTGTGTCTGTCTATATACGTTGCATGTCTAAATGGCATTGAATGTTTGCCATGTATATGTGCATTGTAATCCACACTGAGTCCCCTGCAGGGTGAGAAGGGCGGAATATAAATACTGTAAATAAATACATAAATAAATAAGTAAAAATTTAATATAGCATTTTGCTTTGTTTTTCCACTCATACTATACATGAAATGTAGTCCTGGAGAGGGGTTCTGAGGATATTATGCATTGCCTTTTTTTTTTAGACAGATTAAAACAAAAACTACATACAACCCCCCCCCCCAAAAAAAAACCATGAACCACAATAAAACATTACAAATTCTTTTTTCTAGAATATTACATCCAATTTTTTTTTTAAAAAAAACTACAAATTATAAACAATCTATGTTATCTAATCTAAAGCCTTTACATTCCTTGACTGATGGTTATATTCTCTCAGTTTTCTACAGCCATTTTGTGAAAAGGAACAATTGGCACATTCTTTCTCATATAATAACACATTTCTAGTCCAAAAACAAATTAATGGAGATTTGGCCCCATCTTTGTTGGAGCAACACAATAAATAGGCTCCAGTTTTTCTTAAAGTTAGAGATTTCTCCTTAAACAACATAGTAAGTTTATCCATTTTGGTAAATTCGCTTATTTTCATAAGCCAATTGTCTTGTGACAGAATCATTGAGTCTTTCCATTTTTGAGAGTAGATAATTCTTGCCATCATTGTTACGTACAGCAATAACCTTCCCACATTTTCTATCGAGTTGTTCATCTAACATCCCAAGCAGATAAGAGTTCAGGTTTCATTTCAAACCATATATGATAAGAAGTGCCCACACTGTGCTTGTCATGGACTGTAATAAAGTCTTGTTGTTGCATTTCAGTAGAATTATTTTTATACATCTTAGCAAATAGATTGTAAAGAGACAAATAAAAGGGTCCTAGAGCAAATCTGGCCAGATCTCTCCTAGAAGCCCAAAAAACGAAACTGACACTGTCATACATTGCTTATATCATGAGAAGACATGACTCACTGGAAAAGACAATGATGTTTGGTAAAGGAGAAGGCAGTAGACTCAACTGAGGGCAACAACTGTCCTGAGTCTGCAAAGCCTAAGCAACATAGTAACTGGAGGTAGACAGTTAGAGGCAGTAACCAGAATCAAATGGCTATTCCCAACCACAGCCAATCCATTAATCAATCACTTTCCCTTAAGTTTTGACATTTAGCTATTAGTAGATGGGACCTACGATTGGATTTTGGTTTTGCAAGCCCCAAATGCTGAAAGCTAAGTTAATGAGAAGGGTTTCTTCTTCTGTTAATCTTGATCTTTCCATTTTTCCCCCCTTGGTGTTCCTGCCTGTCTAAATAATTGCCCCATTATGCCTATCGATCCCAAACTTTTAGCTTCGCTGCTTTCACCAGGATTGACTTCTTATTTTTTTATTCTTTAGCTGACAAGTTTGGGGCTCTTAATCAAGTTACTATTCCTCAGTTGATGCTATTATATTGAGGATCTGATTTCAGCTTCAACTTCCACATCAAAACATCCTGAAATCAGTGAAGAGGAACTACACATACCTTCACTAGTACAGTCCCTTATTATTATTCCTTTCTCTCTCTCTCTCTCTCTCTCTCTCTCTGTGTGTGTGTGTGTGTGTGACATATACATGATGCTCATTTTATTATTTTTACCTTTAAAATATATTATCATTTTCTACAATACAATTACCAGCATTATGGCAATGTTGGAGGGGATTACATAAATATATAATGAGAACTGAAGCAGGTATAAAGCACACAGTGAAAGGACAGATATGTATGTGTGTATGTGCCTTCAAGTTGCTTGTTGACATGAATTTCATAGGGATTTCTTAAGCAAGGAATACTGAGAGTCACACTTCACACTTAGTAAATACAAAACAGCCATTGTAAGAGAAGTCTTATGATCTTTACCACTAGCTATGTTGGCTAGGGTTGCTGGGATTTGTAATCCAACCACATCCAGAGGGCTCCTACACATGCCTAAGACCATTAAAACAGCATCGAGCAGCCATTAAATCCAAAATCTAAACATATTTAGCAGCAATGAAAAGAAGATCATTTGTCTTCTTCCACTGACATCTACCTTTAGCTTCCTCTAATTCTCACACAGACATACAGTAAATTAAAGCTTTGGTTTAATCCAGTTTTTGTAAAATATCTGGGATATGAATAGATGGATTTTATTGGTGAAGTTGAGTTTTTATGGACTGTAATTTCAACTGATTTGGAGGATGTTTTAAACCTGGCAATTTTTAATGTATATTTGTAATTGTGTATTTTATTGCTGTTTTTATATTGTATTGTTATTGAATTGTTGCCTGCTGGTAGCCGCCCTGAGTCCCTCTTCAGAGGTTGAGAATAGGATGGGATATAAATGTTCTAAATAAATAAATAAATATGAATATAGATAAGCAGAAAAGTGCCAACATGGGTATAAATGGCAGCCTTCCAAAATGACAATTTTATACAGGAACTTCTACATGCTAGGAAATGATATCGTGTGTAGCTGAGATTGTGTTATGTCCCATCCGACCATCTTCTGTTATTCCACATTATATCTCATTAAAGTAATGTCAACTTTTGCTCAGTCTAAATGGAGGTCCCCTATTTGCAGTCATTCTCTTGCTCTTTCTCCATTACCAAAACATTTTCCCCTTGTTTACTGCTTTTGGTTGAAACACAATCCTTTATATTAATAGTGAACTCATTCTCCAAGTGTCTGTAATGGGATTATATACGCACAAGACATGTATCAGGAAGCCAAGGGTTTGCAGAAGCATTAAAAAGAAGTTCAGCAGGAACCATTGGCTGATGAGTGCAGTTTTATTGAGTTTTGGTTGGTGTTTTATATGTGTATGTGTTTTACTTATTGTATTTTCTACTGTGTTTACTTTATGTTCTGTTTTTGGGCACCTTGTGCTGTGTATAAGCCACCCAGAGTAAGATCATAGCAGGATATAAGGTAAGATCATAGCAGGATATAAGGTAAGATCATAGCAGGATATAAGGATAAAGTTTTTATTATTTCTTATTATTAATGAAGAATCCTGAAATTGGATATCAGGGGCTGATCTAAACTCTGAATGCAATGAGTACTCCACAGTGCAACATTTGATGACAGTTCACAATTTTTAAATGCTAGTCCTCATTAATGCCAGTTGCCTTTTCCAATGTAACACTTTAAATGCTGAATATGTAACACAGATTTAAAAACAAAGTTGTTACTGTTACATTGATTTTTTAAAATCTCAATTTATCTTTACAATACAGTACTGGTTTCAGGAATGACTGGTTTTCTATATTATTTTTGTGCATTTGAACACCATTTTGGTCTTTTTTGGGTCAATACCTCATGCATACAGATCCACGAAAGCTAATTGTTCTAGATGAGCATACAATTGGTAAGGGAACAGTTTGCAAGGTCAAAAACTAAGTTGCCAAATAGATTAGTGTCCCAAGTGCTTTCAACTGGAGCAGTGTTTTCTGCCTTTCCTTGTATGCAGAACAGGCAGCGTACTTGGGGAGCTATTACTCTGACTGCACCATCAAAGAGTCCAATCTCTATATGCCCTTGACATATAATTGGAATTCTAGTCCAAACAATACAGACCCAGGAAGCAGCAGGTGTCTTCTTTTAAATGAAACTACTCAACAAAAGTTCAGAATTTTCCACAGACCACTTTCCATGATGAAACCATCACTCAACATCCACTTCTGCCCTAGCTTTGTGATTGCAAAGAGCCCTGAACCTGGTCATCTATGGTGAATAAGTATCACACACAGCTGGCCAGAGTGGAGTCTGTATAT
Source organism: Anolis sagrei (assembly GCF_037176765.1). Lineage (NCBI taxonomy): Eukaryota > Metazoa > Chordata > Lepidosauria > Squamata > Anolidae > Anolis > Anolis sagrei. The sequence goes on from NC_090021.1 coordinate 69,001,147, forward strand.
TTAAAAGGTTTTTTCTTTTTAAAAATCTCTCGCTAACAGTATTCCACAAAAGTAAACCTCTCTAGTATACATATATTTAGATACGAGCACTGCGGAAAATGTGTTTTTATAGACATAGTAAGAAGCTGCCTTCTTTCAAATCTTCTAAGAAGACTTGACACCACTTCTGCGTTGAATTTCATTTTAGCAGCCTGTTTCTTAACCTGGGGGTTGGGACCCCTGAGGGGGGTCACAAGGGGGTATCAGAGGAGTCACCGAAAACCATCAGAAAATACAGTATTTTCTGTTGGTCATTGGGTTCTGTGTGTGAAATTTGGCCCAATTCTATCGCTGGTGGGGTTCAGAATGCTCTTTGATTGTAGGTGAACTATCAATCCCAGCAACTACAACTCTCAAATGTCAAAGTCTATTTTCCCCAAACTCCACCAATGTCCACATTTGGGCATATTGAGTATTTATGCCAAGTTTGGTCCAGATCCATCATTGTTTGAGTCCACAGTGCTCTCTGGATGTAGGTGAACTAAAACTCCAAAACTCAAGGTCAATGCCCACCAAACCCTTCCAGTATTTTCTGTTGGTCTTGGGAGTTCTGTGTGCCAAGTTTGATTCAATACCATCTTTGGTGGATTTCAGAATGTTCTTTGATTGTAGGTTAACTATAAATCCCAGCAATTACAACTCCCAAATGACAATATCAATTCCCCTCCAACCCCACCATTATTCAAATTTGGGCATATTGGGTATTTGTGCCAAATTTGGTCCAGTGAATGAAAGTACATCCTGCATATCAGATATTTATATTACAATTAATAACAGTAGCAAAATTACAGTTGTGAAGGAACAACAAAAAATATGGTTGGGGGTTACCACAACATGAGGAACTGTATTAAGGGGTCACGGCATTAGGAAGGTTGAGAAACACTGTTTTAGCACATTATGCACACTAAAGGGAAATTAATATGTCTAGCTTCCTTCATCTATCAACATCCCCTTCAAAGATTATACAGTGCAGGTTTTGATATTGAATAACTCATTCATTTTTGTTTTTAATTTACAATACCATAGCATCATATACTGTATATATGAGCCATTATACTACATTATGTAGGAACCCCTGGTGGTGCAGTAGGTTAAACCGCTGAGCTGCTGAACTTTCTGTTTGAAAGGTCACAGGTTCGAATGTGTGGAGCAACATGAGCTCCCACTGTTAGCCCCAGCATCTGCCAAACTAGCAGTTACAAAACATGCAAATGTGAGTAGATCAATAGGTACTGCTCCAGCAAGAAGGTAATGGCGCTTCATGTAGTCATACTGGCCACATGACCTTGGAGGTGTCTATGGATAATGCTGGCTCTTCTGCTTAGAAATGGAGATTAACACCAACCGCCCAGAGTCGGACACGACTGGACTTAATGTCAGGGGAAAACCTTTACCTACTACATTATATATAAAATCTTTTCAAAAACATATCAGGAAGTTATTAAAACGTCAGACACTTTTGTGATTTTGGCCCATTTGATATTATGCAGAATTAACCGTAACCTGTCATATCTAAGGAAAGATGATTTAGAATATAACCACCGATTCTGAGGCTCAAAGCCCAGAAGAGGCACAATGTAAATATAGTTATTACAAGAAGATCAAGTGTGTTTGTATATAAGCATGCTAATTAAAAAGACCAATAAAATGTTAGATGGAAACAGATACATAGAAACAATGCTTGACGCAATAAGCTCTTTTAAAGGACCAAAGGTACCAGTGCTCCAATTATACATTATAGGAGAGGAGCTTAATGAAATGTGCAAGTTACGCAGGGGGACCCCCCTTAATTTTAATCAAATCACCTCTTCTAAAATTAGCAAAAGGGCATTGCAATAGAAAGCAGGGATGCTTCTCTCACCCACCTCACAATTGGCTCTCAAGTAGGCCTGGGCAAACTTGGGCCCTCCGGGTGTTTTGGACTTCAACTCCCACCATTCCTAACAGCCTCAGGCCCTTTCCTTTCCCCCCTCAGCTGCTTAAGCCGCTTAAGCGGCTGAGGGGGAAAAGGAAGGGGCCTGAGGCTGTTAGGAATGGTGGGAGTTGAAGTTCAAAACACCCGGAGGGCCCAAGTTTGCCCAGGCCTGCTCTAGCACTCAAATTTCCAGAGAAGAGATATCAGAGCTCTCCACACACCTTTCTATCTTGATAAATGCCCCCCCCCCCAAAGAAAACAAACCAATAGAGTCAATGGCAAAGGGAGATAAAAGGAGTGTTATGCATTTGCTCTGTATGGATGAAGAGATCTAGAATGCAAACATAGCTTCAGCCCTGAATGTGGTCTTCAAAACATACAAGTCAGGCAAGGGAAAAGAAATGAAATGCATAGCTTGAAAACACCCAATGTGAAAGGGATTGAGGACTTTCAATAGACCACAAGCTGAACGTGAGTCAACAGTGTGATTCGAAAGCTTTAAAAGCCAATGGAATTGTAGGCTGCATCAATAGGAGTCTAGTATCGAGATTGAAGGAGATCACTCTATTCTGCTTCGGTCAGACCCCACTTGGAATATTGTGTTCAGTTTTGGGCAGCGCAATTCAAGGAGGATACTGACAAGCTCCAACATGTCCAGAGAAGGGCAAGCAAAACAATGAAAGGTTTGGAAACCAAGACCTATGGAGAATGGCTGAGGGAGCTGGGTCTTTTTAGTTTGGAGGAAATAAGGCTTAGAAGGGGACATGATAGTAAAGTTAAAGGTTTCCCCTGACATTGAGTCTGATCGTGTCCAACTCTGGAGGGTGGTGCTCATCTCCATTTCTAAGCCGAAGAGCTTGAATTGTCCATAGATACCTCCATGGTCATGTGGCCAGCATGACTGCATAGAGCACCCAGAGGACATGATAGCCATGTTTAAATGTCTGGAAAAAATGTCACATCACATTGAGGAGGAGGCAACCTTGTCTTCTGCTGCTCTGGAGACTAGGAAATAGAGCAATTAATTCATCTTCAAACTACAGGTAGACATTTCTGAGAATCAGAGCTGTTCCACAATGGAATTTACCCCTTCAGACTGTGGCAGAGTATACTTCACTGAAGTTTTAGTTAAAAGAGGCTGGATGGCCATCTGTCAGGAGTGCTTTGATTATGTGTTTCTGTATGACAGGGTGCTGGACTGAACGGCTCTTGGGGTCTGTTCGAACTCTATTATTCTAATTTAACATTTCAAATCATTTCTAATCTATGGCGATCCTAAGATAAACATATCACAGAGTTTAAGGTAAAGGTAAAGGTTTCCCCTTGACATTAAGTCTAGTTGTGTCCGACTTTGAGCCGACGTTGTCCGTAGACATATCCAAGGTCATGTGGCCAGCATGACTGCATAGAGCACCGTTACCATCCTGTAGAAGTGTTACCTATTGATCTACTCACATTTGCTTGTTTTCGAATTGTTAGGTTGGCAGAACCTGGGGTTAACAGCGGGAGCTCACCACGCTCTTCGGATTCAAATCACCAACCTTTTGTTCAGCAAATTCAGCAGCTCAGCAGTTTAATCCACTGTGCCACCAGGGGTACACAGGGTGTTCTTGACGCAATTTATTCAGAAAAGGTTTGCCATCGCCTTCCTCTGAGGCTGAAAGAATACGACTTGCTCAAAGGCAGCCAGTGGGTGGCCATGTCTGGGCAGGGAGTCAAACTCTGGTCTCCAGAGTCATAGTCCAGTCCTCAAACTATCATACCACATTGGCAGCTACCTTTACCCACCTAATCTTTGCTTTTGGGAACCACAGAGACATCAGCTGTTTATTCCCTCAAGGTCCTACTCCATTACCACTAGAAGCAGATAGCACAGTCTGAAACCAAGCTATGTTTCTCTCCAAATCAAAAAAATGGTCCCTGCAAGGAGGGAGGGGGAGAGAGAGGGTGAAAGAGAGACTCAGACTCTGTGGCTCTTGGGAAAGGAGCTCACGTCAAGCAATTGCTCAATGCAGAAAACATATAGCAAATGCCAAAACAAATCATCCATTCCTGCCCTGCCTTATCAACCACATAATGAAAGCATAGCCATTTGCCTAAAGATCCCACACATACACACACAAAACATGTGCACAGCTAATTGGGGTTGCCCGTAATTCATAATTCTCCCAAATAGACACTCACTGTCTACTTTTTAAAAAAAGGAAAAGGGGTGACCTTAAGATCAGAATCCAATGGCAAAACTGATACTAATTAGATATTTTCAAAGGACTGAATTCCAGTAAAAAGTGGCTTGATTTCAGTGAAGACTTTTAATGTAGCTATAAAATGTTGAAGCTGGTGGCTGAGATTCACAGACAATACATGATCCAAAGAGGCTGCCTATTATTATCTAATCCATCAGCTTCCAAATCCTGGTCCTTAATTCTCATTCCCAGCAATTAAAGCTTACTCATTCTGATTAATATTGGTGGTAAAAGCTTTAGCTGTTTCAAAGCAATTAAAGCTTGCAAGCTGTAGTGAAGTTATGAACTTGTGGACCTAGATTAGGCATGGGACAACTTTGGCCTTCCAGATGTTTTGGACTTCAACTCCCACCATTCCTAACAGCCTCCGGTCCTTTCCTTTTCCCCCTCAGCCGCTTAAGCGGCTGAGGGGGAAAAGGAAGAAGCCTGAGGTTGTTAGGAATGGTGGGAGTTGAAGTCCAAAACTCCTGGAGGGCCAAAGTTTGCTCATGCCTGATCTAGAGTGTCAAACAAGACACCAACATCCAGGCCTCCAGTTATCCCCAATTCCATCCCATGGAAATTTCTTTCCTTATTAACACTATTTTCTCCTGTTATTTCAGTGTTTGGCTGCTGTGTTTTGTTGTACCTGTGGGCAGAGAACAGCACCTGCCCAAGCAGCAGGAGCATCTGTAATGCAGAGTAAAAGGAACCCATCTCAATCCCAAACCCATCCCATGACCCATTTGTTATGAATGCAAGAAAGGAAACCCCGATGGCATTGCTCACTGGCCTACTACCAATCTTCCTATTTCTTTCTTCCCAAAAATCAAATAAGTGAACTATCATTGCAACCTTTAATTGGTTTAATCAGTCGTTTAATCAGGTAACCCTTTAGGACTGCTTTTAATCAGTAAGGGCACACATTTACTGGTAGGCTTGAAAATGAAGGAGATGATTTTTAAGACTACATCTGGCCCTCTACGCTTGTGGATTTCACCTTCACATATTTGATTATTCAAGGATTTGAGCAACCTGGCAATTACAACCAGACACAGTGAAGACATCTGCCCTTGTGCTTTGCTACTCTGCTGCTGAATATGCATGCCCAGTGTGGAAAAACAGTGGATGTGGCTCTTAATGAGTCCTACCGGATGTCTGCACCACACACCACTGGAGAAATTATACCGTTTAGCCGGTATTGCGCCTCCTGACATCTGTCGTGAAGTACCAGCCTGTAATGATACGATCAAGGCAGTGACATCTCTGACCCATCCTCTCTTTGGATATCAGCTAGCAAGCCAATGCTTTAAATCAATGAATAGCTTCCTAAGATCTACAAAGATACTTGCAGGAATACCTCAGCAAGTGAGAGTCCAAAAGTGGCAGGCTAAAACCCAGAATCTCAATCCGTGACTGATACTGGATGAGAGACTCCCTCCTGGGCACACAGAAGACTGGGTGACTTGGAAGGTGCTCAACAGACTGTGCTCTGGCACCAAGCGATGCAGAGTCAACCTTACGAAAGGGGGTCACAAAGTGGAGTCCGCAGCATTTGAGTGTGGAGAAGAGCAAACCAGAGACCATCTATTACAATGCAGCCTGAGCCCTGCCACATGCCCAATGGAGGACCTTCTCACAGCAACATCAGAGGCACTCTGATGGTAGCCAGCTTTAGTATACTGCCAAGTTTTTAACTTTGTTTGTGTTTTTAAATACATTATAACTGTACCCTCAAATCACTTCTGACAATATAAATTCAAAGATTTGATGAATATGTTCTAAGAATCTCTAGGTCCTCCAACATGACTCTATGGTGAATTTCTATCATATAGCTGCAATGGAGAACCTTCTTAGAGCATATTCATCAAATGAGTGTTTTGCAAACACCAGCTTCAGGAAAATGTATTTTGAAGCATATGTTCAACTTATAATAATTAATATTCTTACATATTTCTTGAACCTTATTTTTGTTGCCTTCTTTTTCCTTTCTTTGTATCCATGATTTTTTAAAATCCAGCAAAAAGTGCGGGGGAGGAATTTACTTAAAAAATAAACTAAGTGAAAGTAATCCTGACTTCTCCACAAATCCTCTGGTCAAATATTCTCCATTTCAGTTTTAAAAGCTGCACAACAGGCAAGGTTCTCTAAAAAACCACATATAAGTAAGTTAATAGTAACTATTACTCAGTCTTCAAGCATTTAGGTGTTTGACAGTCACCTTCGACAAAACTCGGTTCCTACATACCAATTAGTTTCTGAATCACTAAATTCAAAATTGTTCTGTGCAACATTTATGAAGCAAAGATTACCTGTCATAAAGGTGATACAGAAAAAGTCAAGGTGTATCTTTTATTGAACCCATAAATTTAAACGTTTTGCAAGAATTCACACCTATTCAGGAATAGCTTTTAACAGAAAATAGAGGTAAGATTTTGTTACCTACCCAAGTGATAGGCTGCCTACCTGCTTAGGCTGCCCCATGAGCAAATGTGAGTTTGGTCACATGAAGGTTACTTAATATGAAAAAATGCAAATTGTGCTTCTCACCCACCAAAGAAGTGGAGTAACTGGAAGAAAAATCACTACGATTTACTGGGGAGGCCCTCCTCTCATTCCCACCTCAGTCTCAAGTGGGGTTGGTAGGGACGAGAGAGGGCCTTCTCAGTGGTGGCTCCTCAGGTTTGGAATGCCCTTCAAGCCTTCCAAATACAACTGAAGACATGGCTTTTTAGACGAGCCTTTGACCATGTCTAGAAATTCGAGGACCTAGAGGTTTTTCACCATACACATTATGAGACTGATACTTATTGCAGTTTGTTTTATAATCTGCAACGATTATTGCAGTTATTGATCTTAATCAGGTGGGTTTTGTAATGTTTTTTGGTTGTTGTTGCTTTGTGTAGTAGTCTTGGCACTTTTTGTATATTCTGTGTTTGCACCTTTGAGTGCTTTGTGAGCCGCCCCATGTCCCTCCAGGACATGGTGGTGGGGATAAATAAAGTTTTATTATTATATTATTATTTATCATGTAGCAAGCTCAAATAGCATATGTGAGATTTTATTAAAGACAAGATAATGTGACTTTAAAACAGTTATTTATTTATTTATTATTTATTTATTTACTTTATTTATATCCTGCTTTTCTCACCCCAAAGGGGACTCAAGGAGGCTTACAAAACTCTGGCCAAAATTCAATGCCGCAACATAGACACAACAATAAAAACAAGTTCATCTCTTTTCTCTCTTTTTTTTTGTTGTTCATTCGTTCAGTCGTCTCCGACTCTTCGTGACCTCATGGACCAGCCCACGCCAGAGCTCCCTGTCGGCCGTTACCACCCCCAGCTCCCTCAAGGTCAGTCCAGTCACTTCAAGGATGCCATCCATCCATCTTGCCCTTGGTCGGCCCCTCTTCCTTTTGCCTTCCACTTTCCCCAGCATAATTGTCTTCTCTAGGCTTTCCTGTCTCCTCATGATGTGGCCAAAGTACTTCAACTTTGTTTCTAGTATCTTTCCCTCCAGTGAGCAGTCGGGCTTTATTTCCTGGAGGATGGACTGGTTGGATCTTCTCGCAGTCCAAGGCACTCTCAGCACTTTCCTCCAACACCACAGCTCAAAAGCATCAATCTTCCTTCGCTCAGCCTTCCCTAAGGTCCAGCTCTCACATCCGTAGGTGACTACAGGGAATACCATGGCTTTGACTAGGCGGATCTTTGTTGCCAGTCTGATGTCTCTACTCTTTACTATTTTATCGAGACTGGACATTGCTCTCCTCCCAAGAAGTAAGCGTCTTCTGATTTCCTGGCCACAGTCTGCATCTGCAGTAATCTTTGCACCTAGAAATACAAAGTCTGTCACGGCCTCCACGGTTTCTCCCTCTATTTTCCAGTTGTCAATCATTCTTGTTGCCATAATCTTGGTTTTTTTGACGTTTAGCTGCAACCCGGCTTTTGCGCTTTCTTCTTTCACCTTGATTAGAAGGCTCCTCAGCTCCTCCTCGCTTTCGGCCATCAGAGTGGTGTCATCTGCATATCTGAGGTTGTTAATGTTTCTTCCAGCAATTTTCACCCCAGCTTTGCATTCATCCAGCCCCGCACATCGCATGATGTGTTCTGCATACAAGTTAAAAAGGTTGGGTGAGAGGATGCAGCCTTGCCGTACGCCTTTCCCAATCTTGAACCAGTCTGTTGTTCCGTGGTCAGTTCTGACTGTTGCTACTTGGTCCTTGTACAGATTCCTCAGGAGAGAGACAAGGTGGCTTGGGATGCCCATCTCACTAAGAACTTGCCACAATTTATTATGATCCACACAGTCAAAGGCTTTAGAATAGTCAATGAAGCAGAAGTAGATGTTTTTCTGAAACTCCCTGCCTTTCTCCATTATCCAGCGGATATTGGCAATCTGGTCTCTCGTTCCTCTCGTTTTTTTTAAGTATTCTCATTTTTTTAATCCCTGGGATAACAACTCGGAAACGCATAGCAATTCAAATTTTATACCAAGAGATTCTCATCAATGGAAACAGCCAAAACTTGCCACTGGCAAACACTGATATAGGCAGGGCTTCCTTCCTAAACCAAATTCACTCCTCATTGGCCCAGGTTATACTTCCTATCAGGAACAAGTTTAACAAATAACCCTGTGAAAATCATAGTCAGAAGCAGAGTATATATTCTGTATAGAAAAAAATCCAATCAATTCTCTAGCAACTCAGATAAACAATTTCAATTAGCAGATTTATAAGGATCCAAATCTGAGATCCAAGAGGAAGGATGGGGAACCTTTGATCTTCCAAATGTTGCTGGGTCCCAATTTACACCAGTCTCAACCAGCAGAGATTATGCTCCATCTATTCTTAGGGACCTGGGATCCTTTCAGACTACACAGTTTTGTGCAGTTCATCTGCAGTGACGATATCCGGTGGAATTCTGGGTTTTGTAAAGAAGAGAAAAATCCAAAGAGCAACAAAAACACTTTCTCTCAAACGCGAAAGGAAGCATACCCTCAGGATCCCATTAGTATGCAAACCAAGTTTCAGAGGTCTAGGTTTCATGATTTTGCAGCTGTTATGAAGACAGACAGTTACAGGGGAGTCAGGACACTGTGGAAGAAGAAATGCCACCGTTTCCAGAGAAAAGGCCTTATTGTTGCTTTATATACTGTTGCCATTGTCGTCTTCTGCCCCTCTCCCATCTGAACCCTTCCTGTATGCAATACAGCTCACAAATTGTAGTAGCCCAATTTCTCTAAGAGTGATCAACAGTTTTTCATGATCTATACTAAGGCTTCTCAAACTGTGTCAACCCCTGACCCTTTTTCACCAAATATATAAGTATATAAAATAGGTATACAAAATGTTTTTTAATTGGATGGTTAAGTCTATGGATATGAAGGGCCATCTGTGGCACAGCGATGAACATCAGTGTATGTCTAAGTCCCAACTACATAAAAACCAAATCCCCTAAATAAAATACAGTGGGCCAGAATTTGGTTCCAGGATACTCTGTGGGTACCAAAATCCATGGATGCTCAAGTCCCATCATATAGAAGGATGTAGTAAAATGGTGTGCCTTATATTAAAAGGCAAAGTCATGGTTTGCTTTTTGGAGATATATAAAAAAGCAAAGGTTTCCACTTAACATTATGTCTAGTCATGTTCGACTCTAGGGGATGGTACTCATCTCAAAGTGCCAGCGTTGTTCATAGATGCCTCCAAGGTCATGTTGCCAGCATGACTGCATGGAGCACCGTTACCTTCCCGCCAGAGCTGTACCTATTGATCGACTTACATTCACATATTCTTGAATGGCTAGGTTGGAAGAAGCTGGGGCTAACAGCAGGAGCTCACCCCACTCCCCGGATTCGAATTGGCAACCTTTCAGTCAGCAAGTTCAGCAGTTTAACCAGCTGCGCCACCGATGGCTCCTGTGTGTGTGTGTATACACACACGCATACACACACACACACACACACCATATTTCCCCACATAATAGTTGCAACTCCTTTTTCCCTCCAATGTGAAATGGTATTAATATTTTAGCCATAAATGGTTAAATCTGTGGATATGAAGGGCCCATCCTACTGTAAGCCAAGCTCTAAACAACTACTAAGGTCTGGTCCTTAAAATACCAACAACAAAAATAGATTTCCCACCAGCAAGGGGATACAGTTGGGTAGAAGTTAGGACAGTCAATGTCTGGAGGGACTGGCAGGGATCTCCTTCTCCTCGGCTCTTACATATTTCCCTTGTGTTTCCTACAATCCGTAATGCTAGCGTGTACACAAAACCATTTAATGTATTCTATTAACCTACATTTTTATTTTAAAGGACTAATATTAATGAAACATTAGTTTTAAAAAACGAATGCCATGAGGCACCTTTCCATAAATAACAACTTACCATACATACTAATTGTGCATTACAGTATAAAATGGCTTACAAATGTAATTTCAAAAACAAGATGTTTGGAAAAACCAGACAAAGAGGGGGAAACAATTTGATCTGTCCTTAAACCTCATCACCCATACACTTGAACACTCGAGGGTAACTTGAGGATTTGACATTTTTCCATCACATTCAAATCACTGACACCCAGTAAAGTATGTAATTTTAGCTTCAAATACTCAAAACATTCCTTATTGTTTTTTTAAGTTTTGTATCTTTGTGCAAATATTGACTGCAATCTACATGCACTTAGGTCAAAGAAAGCCACGCCGAATTCAATGAGATTTAGGTCAGAATAAAGATAACAAACAGGATTCATACTAGAGATGATGAATAAATTACCAGAGCATCTCAAACATCTTCATGTTTTATATAGCACAATTTTCTCTAGGTTTTTGAATAGTGACTCATGTGTCAACGGGGAATGCACCTCCCCTTCAGTTCCCTTCCGCACTCAATATTTTTGATCTCTCCTTAACCTTTCTCTCCTTCCTCTTATTATCAAGGCTGCCTACTAGATATCCCACTGCTTTCCGGTCCCCTCCTTTATTTGGTAGGCTATGATGGCCATCACTATAGAAATTTGATTGCTGTAATAAGACCAAAAAAAAAACCTTAATCATCAAAAAACATGACTACCTTTCCCTAAATGTATGTAAAATGTTTTCTTGCTATATTTATTATGAAGTGTCATACACATTAATATTGCTTTAAGCCAGCCTTGTAAATAAGACCACCAAAGTTACACAAAAGATCATTAGCCAACAGAAAAAGTTTCCTAGATGTCTGTCCTTCAACAGCCCACGCAAAAGAGTATGATGATTGCTGCATGGAATTTTTTGTTGCTAATAGCTAAGAGGGCAACTGCTAAAATATTGTATACATTCAACTGTAAATTGATACATTTTCACAAAGAAAAATTAAAATTAAGGTGGCCAATTGAAACATTCACACCTAGCTATAACAAACAAGAGTTCTTTCTCCCACCCTGGTCTTCCCACAGATATATAAAGCCAATTTTCCTAGTTTCCAACAGACTTCACAATCTCTGAGGATGCCTCCCATAGATGCAGGCGAAACTTCAGGAAAGAATGCTTCTAGAACATGGCCACACAGCCCGAAAATCCTACATCAACCCAAAAATTAACTCTGAAAACCCAGGTTGACTTATCTAATGCTAATTCTTATTCCTATTCCAAAGGAATACAGGCAGTCCCCGAATTACAAAAATTCAACATACAAACAGCTCATAGTTAAGAACGAGGATGAGACAATAGGAAGTGAGAGAAAGCTACCCTCGGAAGGAAAATTCACACCTGGGGGAGTTATAATGTGGAAAAGGGGTCTCCACTGAAGCTTATTCACCAATCCTTATTTCCACAACAAGCATTTTTCCCAAAATCCAATTGTCACAGAGACAGAAAATGAACAGGAACACAGACAGCAAAACTAACATCACAAGAGTGTTAACCTTTCCCTATGCTATGCTATTCTAAGCTAATATATATATTTGGCTGGAGCTATTCTTGTTCTGACTTACAAACAAATTCAACTTAAGAACAAATCTACAGAATCTATCCTGCTCATAACAGGAGTCTCTTAAATCTCCTTGCAAAGGGGGCAATGGAGGTAAAAGCACAGTGCATGCCAGTTCTAAGGCAGTGGCAAGTCCACTACCATATTCCTTTGGGCTTGGACTGCTTCTGGCAACCCCAGGCCTTGCAGGGGCACAATGAAAGGATTAGGCTATGCTCAGTTCCAGCCCCCCCCCCCCCCGTGGCCAGAACCGAGCACAGCCTCCAAGATGCCGAAGATGAGAAAAGCCTATAAATACCTCTATCTATATACAAGTTAATAATACTGTAATATCTTTATTTTATACCCCCCGCCACCTTCTCCCCGAAGGGACTCAGAGCGGCTTACATGCGGGACCAGGCCCAAAGACAACAACAAAGTTTAAAGCATAATTTAAAACATAATAAACATATCACAATCCAATTAAACTATTTATTTATTTACTTACTTATTTACCCTATTTATACCCCACCTTTCTCTACCCCAAGGGGGACTCAAGGCAACAATTAAAAACAGCAAGGTATAAAAACATAATTAAAATGTATAAAAAAGTAAGTCTTGACAACAAGTGACCAGAAATATAGTGGACATAATCAGAATTAGCGAGGGTTGGTCATGGCTTTTGCAAAAAAACAGATAATAGGGCCAGAACTGGGGGTAAAGTGCTGAGTACAATCATGAACAGGGGCCTATCATGAAATACACACTGAAACAATCAGGTTTTGAGGTCCCTGCAGAGGGCAGACAGAGTAGGGGATAGCCTAATCTCCTTAGGGAGGGAGTTCCAGAGCCAGGGGGGCCACCACCAAGAAGGCCCTCTCCCTTGTTCCCATCAACCATGCTTGTGACAGTGGTGGAAGCGAGAGGAAGTTGTCTGTCTTGTCATTGTATAATCAGAACTGAATGCTGCATATGTGTTCTGTGAACTGCTCTGAGTCTCCTTTGGGGTGAGAAGGGTGGAATATAAATACTATAAATAAATAAATAAATGGGGTGGCAGGCAGCTTTTAAAGCAGAAAGTTTTAAAGTGCGAACTGGACAGTGCTTCATAGTGTTTGGATTATTGTAACTGTTTCTACTTATTTAGTTGACTTACTACTAATTGTAATAACCATAGGCTTAATTCTATTTTAGTATTTATATGTTACAGGTTTTAAATTGTGTTTTTCATAATGAGAACTGCCTTGGGTTTTGTTCAAGAGAAAGAAGCAGGATATAATAACAGCAACAACAGCATCAACAAGAACTGGTCAACACACATTTTGGTACCTCAAATGTTAGCTCTGTTTCTGAATGTATTTGACCTGATGATTCCAAAAAATGGAACCGGTTTCCCTCTATCAATGAGATACAGAACATATGCTATCTACTAGTCGCCATCTGCTTGCCCAGAGAAAACCAAGATAACCATATCAAGAAGCTAGAGCTGATGCAGTCTATCCAATGCAATTCTAAGTGCCCCAAATAACCCCAGAAAGAGACCTAAAAACCAAGACTCCAAGAATTTTGTTTTGATTGACCTGTGTAATAATCGGATGTGGTGCACTTGACTCTCACTGCATGGATTATGTTCATCAAAGAGGCTCCAGAAGAGCTCCCAGGACCTGTGAATGGGCCATCAATGGGTGACAGCTCAGGTTCATATGCCTTAATAGACCAATGGCTCCCACAAGCTGGGCTGGAGAGCAGAGGCACCCCCTTCTCCACTGCCACTGGTGAAGGAACCGGTGGAGAAGGGGGTGCCTCTGCTCTCCAGCCCAGCTTGTGGGAGCCATTGGTCTATTAAGGCATATGCACCTGAGCTGTCACCCATTGATGCTGCAGGAACAGCATCCAAATACAACATGGCTGCCATATAAATCATAACAGAACGTGAACAGAGTGCACTGTTTCTTCTTTTACACAAGTGCACACCCAACATTACAAAGGCATTAAGAAAAACTGACTAGAAAAAGCAGGGAAGAAGTGCATACCTCCTTCTCCAGGCAGTGGCATTTCTCAGTGCTTGGAGAAGGAGGTATGCACTTCTTCCCTGCTTTTTCTAGTCAGTTTTTCTTAATGCCTTTGTAATGTTGGGTGTGCACTTGTGTAAAAGAAGAAACAGTGCACTCTGTTCACGTTCTGTTATGATTTATATGGCAGCCATGTTGTATTTGGATGCTGTTCCTTGGCAGGATGAACATGCCACAGAACTCTGCTCTTTCTGCAAAGAGAGACTGCGCTTCTTTTGGGTTGTTTGCAAAAGATCTCCCACTGCACTCCGATGCATGGCATTTTCATATAAACAGCACCAAAATTTAGAAAGAAGGGAAATAAATCACTCCTTGACTCCCAAATCTTGAAGACTTGGAAAAAATGTAAGTGAATTTTTTTTTTTACATTCTTTGTTACATGCCCCTGTGTTTTGCCTCTAACGTATCCACAGGTCAAAGCAAATTCCATAATTTCTGGTCTAAAACCTACCCAGAGCTTTCCAATAAGATTAACTTACAATTGAATACATATAGTACAAGGCTATTTTAAGATGTATAAAAATACATATTATCATGTGAAATGACTATTTGTTCAGATCTATCCTATTTACTGTTGAATAGTGCTCAGTAGATAGGGTTTACCTCACACTTGGGTACAGTTGTTATATTCAGAGTTACAAAAGAACCAAGATTCTACCATCAAATCAAAATGTAGTATGGGATTCCCATATTGACAGTGTTTTAATTCAACAAACATGGTTCAAGTATGATGCAAAACACCATAAACAAGTCTTGCAGCACCTTAAGTTTCAGCAAACTAGTGTCCATTTTCACCAGGTAGACCTGTTTTGAGACCTTAAATCCCCAATAAGGTAGGCTAATTTTAATTGTGTGTGACAAAAAAATGTTTAAATATTACTTGGCATTTCTGAAAAATCCAAATTAACCTCATTCTAAAATGAAACCCAGGGTGCTCTACACCAGTGGTTCTCAACCTGTGGGTCCCCAAATGTTTTGGCCTTCAACTCCCAGAAATCCTAACAGCTTGTTCTTGAATGGCTGGGATTTCTGGGAATCATAGGCCAAAACACCTGGGGACCCACAGGTTGAGAACCACTGCTCTACATATGTGTGTGTGTGTGTGTGTGTGTGTGTAGGACATCTGTGGAATCTGTGTCTACCTATAAAAGAGAATAAATCTGTTTTATGGTGCAGATTTAAGGTAAAGTCTAGGCGAGTAAGACTCTGGAGGGTAGTGCTTACCTCCATTTCTAAGCTGAAGAGCCGGTGTTGTCCGTAGACACCTCCTAGGTTATGTGGCCAGCATGACTGCATGGAGCGTTGTTACCTTCCCTCCAGAACGATACCTATTGATCTACTCACACCTGTAGGTTTTCAAACTGGTAGGCTGGCAGAAGCTGGGGCTAACAACAGGAGCTCAGCCCATCCCGTGGATTCAAACCGCCGACCTTCTGCTTAGAAAGTTCTGCAGCTTAGCGGCTTAATCTGCTGAGCCACCATGGCCCCTTTTGGTGTAAATTTGTATCAGGCATGGGCAAACTTGAGCCCTCTAAGAGTTTTGGACTTCAACTCCCACAATTCCTAACAGTCAGCTGCTAGGAATTGTGGGAGTTAAAGTCCAAAATACCTAGAGATCCCAAGTTTGCCCATGTCTGATTTATATGATGTGAAATGGGGGGTTTTGTAGTTCAACATCTTAAATTTCAGGAACAAGCCTCACAAAGATGACATTTAAAACCACTCTTGACCATTTTTTTGGTTTGCTGCAAACTCTCACCTAGAATACATTTTTATCAGACCCTCTCATTTACAGAAACAAACAAAAGCTTATGACTCAAAGACGGGTTTGCCTTGAGAAGGCAGAGAAAATGGGCTTGGCAGTAAAACATATGGTATAGTATTCTTTTCTTTTTAAAAGAAATGTCATGTTGTCACTGAATAACTCCTTATATCCCACTAGATACTATACAGTCAAACTACTTCACTTGCTTTCCGATAATGTAACAACACCAATAGTAACTGAGCTGGAATAAGTATTACAGTGTTTCCTCACTTATTGTGGGTGCTACATTCTAGGACCACCCGCAAAAAGTGAAAATCCGTGAGGTAGGGATGCTATATATGTATATAGAGTTCTGAGGGTGAGGCAGAACTGAGGAGAGATTTAAAGGCACCACACACCTTTTTTCCGCTAGGTGACTCTGCTTTGCAATCTCTCCTGATTGGCTGCCTCTCCCCAGGGAGAGGGTGAAACGCCCTTCCACACTCCATCGTTGCCAGGAGGCGGGATTAGAATGCCCCTCTGGGCAATGGCAACATTCATAAACTGGGAGGCAAAAACCCGCGAAACAGTGAGTCCGCTAAAAGCAAAACGCGAAGTAGTGAGGGAACACGAAAGGAGGGCCTACTCGAGACAACAAATTACTATTTACTTTAAATTGCAGGTTTTCATTAATGAAGTTAAATGAGAGACACAAGCCAACATCAATGTCAAGACTACAAATATCACTCAATATGCTTGATCTGGGAATGTATCAAAATACTGTCAGTAGCAACAGGAAAATATAGAAGAGGGTCTTGGGTGAATCTACACCAGGCATGTGCACACTTGGGCCCTCCGGGTATTTTGGATTTCAACTCCCACAATTCCTAACAGTATATTGGCGGTTAGGAATTATGGGAGTTGAAGTCCAAAATACGCGGAGGGCTCAAGTTTGCCCATGTCTGATCTACAGTGTAGAATTAATGTAGTTTGACACCACTTTACCCACCATGGCTCAATCCTATGGTAATCTTGGGAGACACAGTTTGGTGAGACACCAGCACTCTTTGGCAGAGAAGGCTAAAGACTTTGTAAAACTACAACCCCTATGATGCTATAGCAGTGGTTCTCTACCTGTGGGTCCCCAGTTGTTTTGGTCTTCAACTTCTAGAAATTCTAACAGCAGGTTAGGTAACAGCAGACTGGGATTTCTGAGGGTTTTAGGCCAAAACACCTGGGGACCCACAGGTTGACAACCACCAGTGGTTCTCAACCTGGGGTCCCCAGATGTTTTTTGCCTACAACTCCCAGAAATCCCAGCCAGTTTACCAGCTGTTAGGATTTCTGGGAGTTGAAGGCCAAAAACATTTGGGGACCCCAGGTTGAGAACCACTGCACTAGACTATAGCATTGAGTCATGGAATCAAACTGAATTCATTCTACAGTGTAGAGATGCACCACTTCTCAATTCCATGTTCTATTTCCTTAAGAGTTTTAGCATTCAAGCCTTTTCATATCTGAACCATCCAGCATCACCAGAAATAAACATCCAAAAACATCCAAAAACGTCTGGCTCGAAAGACGAGGCTGGCCTCGTTGACTTATGAGGGCCAGACTCCTCCTGGAAAGGCCACCCAGGGCCCTTCCACATAGCCCATAACCCAGAATATCAAGGCAGAAAACCCCTGAACTGGGTTATCTGAGTCCACGCTCAGATAAAGTGGGATTTTCTGCCTTGATATTCTGGGATATAGGGCTGTGTGGAAAGGCCCTGGGTGGGCTTTCCAGGAGGAGTCTGCCCCCCCCCCCCCCCCGTAAATCAATGAGCCCAGCCTCTTTTTCAGGCAACACATCTGCCTTTCTAGTGAGATAATCGCCACCAGGTACACCTTTGTAATGCTGGAGAGTCGATCCCTACGCAAGGTTACAAAACAACATTTCTCAGACGGCTACAATCTCTTGGAGAAAGAGAGACCGCTTTGCTGCAAACCCCAGCCCTCCAAACAAGGGGCTTCATTCAGACACACTGCCTCCTTTCCATACATCCTTTTAGATTAGAGGCTAGACAAAAACATAGATGTATGGAGAGGGAGGGAAGGAAGGAAGGAATCAGGTGGTCCAGCAGAACAAAAGAACATGTAGCAGAAGGCACTTGGCTCTCGGTGTGAGTGTGCATTTCCTCTCCACACACACACACGCACACACAATTCCTCCTTACTCACTGGATACCCTTCAACCTACCAACCCACCCCTCTGGGCATCTGATCTCCGTATTCCCACACACAGAGATAAACATAGATATAAATGCACACAACACACAGACATAAATATATACATAAACACACAAATACCAATCTCTTCTTTCGTATTAGACACCCCTAGACCCTTCATACCCGCCCACCTACCCCTCTGGGCAACCTGGTCTCCATAATCACACACACATACATATACATAGATATAAACACACACACACATATAAATATATACATAAACACACACACAAATACCCATCTCTATTCTTCTCATTAGACATCCCTATATCCTTCAAACCCACCCACTCCCCCAATGGACAAACTCCATATTCCCATATACAGACATACATACATAAGCACACACATATACATACATACACACACACACACACATTCACAAAGATATATATACTATAAATTAAAAAAACACATACAAAATATGTGTATATATATGTGTGTGTGTGTGAGAGGGTTTGTATACACACATACACATAAACACTATATATAAACATAATATTTATGTGTGTTTGTATATGTAATATGTGTGTATATGTGTTTGTATACACATATACACACATATATATTATATATAAAAACACATATATGCAATATCTATGTATATTTGTATATATGTGTGTATATATGTTTGTATACACATATATACTATAAACACACATACACAATTTTAAGTGTTTGTATATATGTATGTATATATGTTTGTACACTCACATACACATATATGTACAGTATATATATATATATATAAACACACATACACAACATTTATGTGTTTGTATATATGTGTGTGTGTTTTATATGCACATATATACACTATATATAAAAACACATACACAATATTTGTTTGTGTATATGTATATATGTGTTTGTACACACACATATATACACTATATATATAAAACACACATATACAATACTTATGTGTTTCTATATATGAGCATATATGTGTTTGTACACACACACACATATATATATACACTATATATAAAAACCCACATACACAATATTTGTGTATGTGTTTGTATATACACACATATATACATTATACATATTAAAACACACATACACAATTTTATGTGTTTGTATATATGTGTCTATATGTGTTTTTGTATATACACAAACACACATATATATTATGTATGCAAACACATAAATAAATATAGGTACTGTTCCATGATCAGGGATGAGGTATACTTATATACTATATATAAATATAAACACCTATAAACGTGTATACATGTATACTTCCCACACACATTTCTATTACACAGAGAGAGACAAACAAGCCTCGGTGGAGCACAAAAGAGACAACAAACCAATGCACCTTGATGTGCACAAAACAGCAGAGGGAGAGGATTGGGAGAAGGGGGAGCATAAAGGCACCAAGGCTCTGTCATACACAAACAAACACACACACATACAAAGCGACCCTGCATCTTACAAAAGGGAGGCAGGAGAATGGGAGGAGAGAAAGAGAGGATGGAAGGGGGGGGGGGTTGCAAAGAGCTGCTGCAATCCGAAGGCGGGTGAAAAGGAAGGAAGGAAGGAAGGAAGGAAGGAAGGAAGGAAGAGGAAGGGGCGCCTGGCTGACCTTTCTCTCCTCCCCTCCTCTCTCTCTCTCTCTCTCTCTCCAAGGAGTCGGCTTGCACTCGCCCAGGCTGCCTGGCTTCCCTCCTCGCCAGCTTGGTCCCCGTTGCTGCTGACAAGCCCAGCCTGGCTCTCCTGGCCGTGCGGCGGTGGAGGCTGCTTCTGCTTCTGCTTCTGCTGCTGGGCCTGGCTCCCTTTCACGTGACGCAGCCACATGATCTCACAGCTCGCCTTGCGCTCAAAGCCCCGCCGCCACTGCCGCCACTGCCTCCGTCTCGCCTGCCGCCGCGCTCCTCCGCTCGCGCGCTCGCTTTCTCTCCCACAGCAATGGATGGAACGCCAGCGAGCAGCGCGCCTCTGAGCGCGTGCAGAGTGCGCTTTCGGCTTTGGCCCCGGCGTCGCGTGGGTTAGAATCCTAAAAGGTTAAGATCCTCTCTACACTGCAGTTTAACACCACTTCAATTACCATGGCTCAATACTATGGAGTAATGGGAGTTGTCGTTTTTGACAAGGCCAGAACTACCGCTCCAATGCTCTTATAACATTAAGCCATGGCAGTTAAAGACCCATCCAAGGCTCTGTCTATACCAGGCATGGACCCCAAGGCTCTATACCAGTGGTTCTCAACGCCTGGAGGGGTCACGAGGGAATGTCAGAGGGGTCACTAATGACCACCAGAAAACACAGTATTTTCTGTTGGTCATGGGGGCTTTATGTGGGAAGTTTGACCCAAATCTGTCGTTGGTGGAGTTCAGAATGCTCTTTGCTTGTAGGTGAACTACAAATCCCAGCAACTACAACTCCCAAAATGTCAAGGACTTTTTTCCCCAAACTCCACCAGTGTTCACATTTGGGCATGTTGAGTAGTCGTACCAAGTTTGGTCCAGATCCATCATCGTTTGACTCCACAGTGCTCTCTGGATGTAGGCGAACTACAACTCCAAAACTCCATGTCAATGCCCACCAAACCCTTCCAATATTTTCTGTTTGCCATGGGAGTTCTGTGTGCCAAGTTTGGTTCAATTCCATTGTTGGTAGAGTTCAGAATGCTCTTTGATTGCAGGTGAACTACAAATCCCAGCAACCACAACTCCCAAATGACAAAATCAACTCCCCCCCCACAACCCCACCAGTATTCAAATTTGGGCGTATTGGGTATTTGTGCCAAATTTGGTCTACTGAATGAAAATACATCCAGCGTATCAGATATTTACATTATGATTGATAACAGTAGCAAAATGACAGTTATGAAGTAGGAAGGAAAATAATTTTAGAGTTGGGGGTCACCACAACATGAGGAATTGTATTAAGGGGTCGCAGCATGAGGAAGGTCGAGAACCCCTGCGCTATACAGGTCTGGGCCAACTTGGGCCCTCCAGGTGTTTTGGTACAACGGGTGGCAGCCAGGTTACTAACTGGAGTAACTTACAGGAAGTGGTCAACCCCCCTGTTTAAGGAGCTCCATTGGCTGCCGTTCATTTTCCGGTCCCAATTCAAGGTGGAGGTTCTTACCTACAAAGCCCTGAATAGTTTGGGACCCACCTACCTGCGTGACCGCATTTCTGTGTACAAACCCACGCGATCTCTTCGATTATCTGGAGAGGTCCTGCTCTCACTCCCACCCCCTTCACAGGCGCGATTGGTGGGAACAAGGGAGAAGGCCTTCATTATAATGCATGCACAAAACTAATATATACGCAAACACACATATACACAGACTGGGCCACAGCAACATATGGCAGGGGATGACTTGTAATAACACTTTTTTAAAAAAAATCCACATTAATTTACAACAGCCAAGTAGAGTTCCCAAAATAGTGTGGGGTGGTTGTGTGGTCAAACGATGGACATTGGACTGGAATGGACTAGGAGAGTCCAAATACAAAATAGTTCTCAACCAAGACCCAGTAGTAATCTCTCATTATGTAATCCGCCTTTCTATATGCATTTCACATCATAGTGCCAGTGTAGAAACAGGCCTAATACCAATTAATAAATTGTTATTTTTTTGAAAGCAATAGCATGGATTTTTTTATCGTGTCAGAGGCAAATTGAGAACACTGCAAGTTGCCTCTGGTGTGAGATAATTGGCTGTCTGCAAGGACGTTGTTCAGGGGATGCCCAGATATGCCACCATCCTGTGGGAGGCTTCTCATGTCTCCACATGGGAAGCTGGGGCTGACAGATGGGAGCTCACCCTATTTTGCAGATTTGAACTACCAACCTTCAGGTCAGGAGTTCAGCCGACACACGTGTTTAACCCAATGCGCCACCGCAGCTCCACAGGGTGGACATTGAGTCTGTGGGGTTCCATGCTCAAACAGGAAGACAATGTAGCATCCCCCATGCTGATAGAAAGTCGAGACACGTTAATGCTGAAGACATTTAAAGCAGCTTGGATGCAACAGCACAGTGGTGTGTGTGTATGCATGTGTATATATATATACACACACACACACACACACACACATAATGATACAGAACTGTAGTATGTTGTTACATGAGTATTGCTACACCCTTAATAGTTTTCTTAACAGTATTGTAATGTGAAATAGTTCTAAACTTTCAGGGATTGTGCGTGTATCAAGTAATCCCTTTTCAGTGTGTTTTAGTATACAGTAATGTGTTTTGTTGATAATAGGCTTTTCATTTTTCCTGGAGATTTAAGAGCATCCCCTTGCTCCCTATATCATTACTATGGCACTAAATCTGATGACACATCTATTGATGGAGCTAGCTTATCTCAGCCTTTGTTGTTGTTGTCATCATCTTGGAGGAACTCTTGAAATAATGTTCTAGACTTAGGGAACCCCTGCATAAAAATTATATCCCATCACTCGAATGTTAATATTATTTCAATTTCCTGCAAAACCCCAGCAAACCCTCACAGAACTCTAGTTGAGAAATTCCTTTTTAAAGTCTTATATAAATATAATGGTGAAATGAACTTCCTTTAAGGAGAAAAGGCATTTCCTCTTTCTCCTCATTGGAGTCATTCTGCCTAACCTCATAGAATTTAAGGCAACTCAATTGCAACCCATGTCCAACGTATTAATTCGGAGGGGAAAAACACACTTTTTAATTTAATGGTGAATGAAAAAGAAAACATTGAGGCAATGACATATATTTTCACGATCTCAAGAATTTTCTTGGCCAACCAGCATGGAAAATAGACCAACACCCATGGAAGTTTATAGTGAGATACATCTGTAGGTAAATAAACTCAGTAATCACAGCTGGGATGGAAAAATTCAGACTTTCAAAGCCGCAAGCAAAACTTGGCAGTTGTGGAATCAGATGAGAACGACAAAACCAGTGCTTCAGGTTGTTACATTAATGACTGAGTTGTTTACAGATTTGCTGCTTTGATAATCTGGATTATATGGCAGTGTAGAAGGGGCCCAAGTCAGCCTGTCATCAACAGTCTTGCTCAGGACTTGAAAATTCAGGACAGTTTCCTCCGTTGTGCCCGTTCATCTGGAATGGGGTCTTCCTTTTTTCCTGCTGCCTTCTGCATTACCAAATTTATTGTCTCTTCCAGTGAGCTATGTCTTGGCATGATATGACCAAAGTACAGCACTCCCTGTTTAATAAACTTGGCTTCTCGAGAGAACTCAAACTGGATTTGCTCTAAGGTAAAGGTTTTCCCCTGACATTAAGTCCAGACATATCCAACTGTGGGAGCTGGTGCTCATCTCAATTTCTAAACTCAAAAGCTGGCGTTGTCCATAGGCACCTCCATGGTCATGTGGCTGGCATGACTGCATGGAGTGCCGTTACCTTCCCACCGAAGTGGTATCTATTGATCTACTCACATTTATATATTTTCGATTTGCTAGCCCAGCAGAAGCTGGAGCCAACAGCAGGAGCTCATGCTGCCCCTTGGATTTGAACCTGTGAACTTTCAGTCAACAAGTTCAGCAGCTCAGTGGTTTAACCCACTTCTCCATTTGATTTGCTCTAGGACCCACCTATTTGTCTATTTTGCAGCCCATGGTATCTAACTCTAACCAAGTTTATTTCTTTCACTGACCAGCTTTCATAACCATACATAGAAATTGGAAATATGGGGAAATGAGTGATCTTAACTCTAGTATTCAGTGCTATAATGTGACACTCCAGGAGCCATTTCCTTCATAGCTGCCCTTCCAAGTCCTCAGCCTCATTCACACTGCCCCTATATCTCAGGATCTGATCCTAGATTATCTGTTTATCCCAGATTATCTGGCAGTGGAGATTCATATAATCTTGTTTAAAGCAGATAATCTGGGACCAGATCCTGGGATTTGGGTAGTGTAGAAGAGGCCAAAGTCTTTTGATTTGTAACCACAGTTTCCATTCTGATTAATGACTGAGCCAAGTTATGGAAAATCTTCTACTTCCTAGTATTTGTCTCATGAATTCACAGGGTCCACTCGTTTGCTTCTTGTTCTCTACTTGTTCCTATTGGCCACATCTCTCATTGTTGTGTCTTGCTTTAGCCACGTCGCATTTCAAATGGTCAAGCCAGCGCATTCTAGGTCTACCGCGTGGCCTGGCACCTGCAACTTCCATATTCAGCACGGTTCTAGTCATGGAGCCCTCATCTCTGTGTTGCCCATGTCCAAACCATCTCAGATGGGATTTCTTAATCTTCTCGACAATCGGAGCAACTCCGAAGATTAAGTGCACTATATCGGTTGGAATCCTGTCCTTCAGGGTAACACCCCTTGATCACTTGACCATTCACATTTCCATAGTGTGCAGAGTTTGCTCGATGGCCTTAGTGGAAAATCTTTAATTCAATGTCTTTGTGATATACTTTAGAGTTATGTAAGTCAACTCTGGTCATTATTTTAGTTTTCTTAATGCTTAACTATAAACCTGACTTTGCTCCTTTTTCCTTGATTTTCTTCAGTAATCATTCCAAGTCTTTTTTTTATTTCCTGCCAATACTATGGTGTCATCTACATATCAGGTTCCTTCCTCCAGTTTTCATATTTGCTTCCCCTGAGTCTAATCCTGCTTAAGATATAATATGTTCAGCATATAAATTAAAGAGAAAGGGAGTTAAAATGCAACCTTACTAGATTCCCATGCTAATTGGAAGCATTTCCATTTCTCCATTTTCTGCCTTGACAACTGCCTCTGGTCCAGAGTAGAGGTTGCACAACAGGATAATCAAATGTTGTGGCATACCCATTTATTTAAGAACAGCCCATGGTGTTTCATGATATACACAATCAAAGGCTCTGCTACACTCATAAAACCCAGGCTGATTATCATCTTAAATTGGTATGAATTAATCTGTCAATCTTTCATCATTTTTATATAGTTCTTCGGTGTTATTAGTTTTATCTTCAGGAACGTGTTTCATTTTGGATAGTCTCATCATAGGGATATTGTATTAAAAGATTTTCAAAAGGAGGTTTACCCTGTCTCCCTCTGAGTAGTACTAAAAAGTGTGAGCTACGGTGCCACTGCCATCACCTCCGAGAGATCATCTGCCAGTGTCAACCTCCACTACCACTACTCTCTGGTAGCAGTTTGCCATATTTAGTCTGGGTCCTCAATAGAAGCCTGACATGGCGACCCTACCAGCAGCATCCCATCCACCAACATAGCTTCTTGCTTCACAGAAGCATGCAATCCCACCACTGTGGAATAGGCATCTCTAATAATAATTGTGTCGAAATTGGTATCATTCATTGATACAATTCTTTGGTCATTCTTATATGCTGGATATGGGATTTATATGGGGCCCAGATGTTGCTGAACTCCAGTTCTTAGCATTGTTCACTGTTATACTTACTAAATATGGAAAATATGCTCCAAGAACATCCAGAAGCCCTCATAATTTCACTCCTGTCCTAGGTACTTGCTTCCACTTTTCCAGTAGTTTATAGCCCTACAAAATCCTGAAAAGCTGGCAGTTAGAAAACATGCAAATGTGAGTAGATCAATAAGTACTGCTTCTGGAGGAAGGTAATGGCGGTCCATGCAGTCATGCCGGCCACATGGCCTTGGAGGCGTCTACGGATAATGCCGGCTCTTTGGCTTAGAAATTGAAGTTAGTACCACCCCCCAGAGTTGGACACAACTAGACTTAATGTCAAGGGGAAACCTTTACTTTTTAACAGAGGAAGGAACTGGCAAAACCACCTCTGAGTATTTCTAGCCTAAGAAAACCTTATGAAATTCATCATGTCAGTTAGTGACTTGAAAGCATAACTACACACACACATATATATCCATATGCAGACCTATCTGAAACTGTTTAGAGGACCACTGGAGTGAGTTTTCTACTTCATGGCCAGAATCACTGGGTTGTTGTTTTCTACTTGTTAGAAAGCATGGGATTTTTCACTCCTGGTAGCCTTTACCCACTATTTTAATGCCAATTTTCTCTTCTTTGCCTTCCTTTTGATGTTTTACCTATTGCATACTTTTTAAAGTGTTGGACATTTCGCACCAAGGACTCATTTTCAAGTGAGTATCCATGCTTCTCTGCTGTCACAAAATCAATTAAGAGTCCTGTTGCACCTAAAACACTAACATGTTTTATTTGGCATAGGCATTTGTGAACTCCAGCCCTCTTCGGAATAACATTATTTATTTATTTACATAATTTACACTATTACATTAGCCTTATTTGCTCATTTTATAAAGTGTTTCATTGCAACAATACACAAAGAGAGGAGTCCAGCAGCTCTACCATTCACCATCTCCAGTTTCCTTGTTCTCTTCACCTAAAGAGTGAAGAGAGCTTCCTTTAAACATAATGCTATCCAAACAACTGGAACAAAAAGCAGTGCAAAAAATTAATGTTATCCATATTAAGAGAGTAATGGAACTGGAAAGGCATGGGGCTTGATATGTGCACCTCTTCTACTCATTTCAGCACAATTCCTGAATAAGTGAGCATGGCTTTTAACACCTCTAATCAAACAACCATTGTTTAGATCATCACTTGCTAGTAGACATTGGATTTCTGTTTTCCCACACATTTATCACACAGCAGCTTATATATATTTACCATCTGAAGCTATACTCCATGGATCTGAAGAAATAGTCTCGAATCCATGAATCCTTCGGCAAATAAACTCATTAGGCTGGAATCCTGTTGAATATTTACAATGTCATGAAGCAGACTTATGATATAGTAAATATTACAATTCACATTTAAACCTGTGCCACCATTACAGGGACTGCAAATGCCTCTACCCCCTGGTCAGCTACGTCAACCAAATCCTGTTCTGAAATACTGAAGGGTTATAGATCCAGCCCCATCCCACCAGCAAGAAACCATATAATAGGACCTAACAATGGTTCCTAGCATTACCTTACTCACATGCCTTGTTGGCAGGAGAGGGTTGCCATATTATTGTCCAGCATCCCCCTCCCCATCATCTCACCTTCAGTTGGTGATGCCACTTAGCTTCTTAAATTTGGTTTTGGAAGGTTGAATGGTCAGACCTGTTGTAATAGTTGTGTGACAATGGAGGAACTTGTCCATTAGATTAAGATACCACAACACAATTGCATCATGTTACTATTTCTGATTCTGAAATAAGACCAAAGTTAAAAGTTTCTATTCAAAAGGAAAAACCTTGTTTGGCAAAACAACAAAAGAAAAAGAAGAACGGCAGTCTTCATTTGTCAGCACAGAAAAGTCTTGTCAGCACAGATTTGTACATCGGCAACAGAGAGATGAGTGCTTAAGTAATTATGTACTTTTGCTTCATGAAAATAGTTTGTGAGTGCCCTCCTGTGAAAGCAAAGGGTATTATTGGTGTCTGTGTTGGTGTCTTAATAAATTAAATGTAGAGGACCTTTGTTGGCCTTGTTTCAGGGCCACCGCTCTACTGATTTTGGTAATTCTATTCTACCCTGAGATGATCTGCTTTAGGGCAGATTAGAAATGTTTAATTTGATGAATAATTTCTCTTTTGCAAACAACTGTCAGAAGAAAGCTAACACAGTGTCAGTGAAATATGTTTCTCCTTGGCTCTTTTATTTTGAGTAAAATGCTTTTTCCAGTGCTGCTGATTTAAACACATAATGGAGAGGAGGAGAAAATAAATGTTTATGTCTTTATTCAATAGGTTATTTTATTTTTTCAGTTAACCCTTTTCTTGAATCCCTTTTCCACAAGGTATTAAATTAGTGTAGCATCTTAGTATT